>NW_026018814.1:966056-967147 GCF_020466585.1 Dendroctonus ponderosae
AAAAATGAAAAATTTCCCCAAACCAGCGAAAACCCAAGCAACTCACCAATTGACATTTGGAGATAAATCCATTGCTCGAGGAAAAGTACAGATGGTCCTCAAAAAATCGCAGACTGAACGGATGAGTTAGATTGGTGAAGAGAGCAGTTTGCTGTTTGCCCTCGTAAGTGATGCGGATGATTTCCCCTTGATGTTGATCCGCGTAGTAGACGAGGTTCTTGTTCATATCGTACGTTAACCCGGAGATAAATCCTGCAGGAAACGTTAATTAAGTGAAATTCTAGGGCTTGATGGGGCTTTACCATTGGAGCTCTTGACCAGTTCGGTGATGGCGGTTCCATCTAGATCCGCTTTGTAGAGCACGTAGGTGGGCGAATTGAACACCCACCAAGAGGTCACTGAGTAGAACATTACGCGATTCACTGAGTCCACCACTAACTCGGACACATGCCGATGAACGTCCACGTCGATTAATTTTGCGCAGGCCATATCGGAGAAGCTGCATAAGTTGATTGATTTGCCATCAGCTTCTTCGCTGTAGTAGTAGATGTTGTCTACAACGGTGGGAGTTTGCATTAATAACGACTCCTTTTCCCCCTTCAAAGCCATTACCTGTAGCCCAATCATAGGCGATTTCCCTCGGATAGCCGATATGCTCAATATAATCGCGCCTCATGCTCTGCAGGTCGATTCGCTGGATCGTCGGCGAATTCTCCACCGCAAACACCACATAGTTGTTCTTGTTTGAGACATCCAGTCCGGTTATTTTGGGCATTTCTTCAGCGTACAGCACCTTTAGGGAGTTCTCCTTCTGGGCAATCTCGCGAATCTGGTTGTCGATGGTGTAGATCAGGGCCATGGGTTTCCCAGTGGATTTGCAGGATTGCTTGTCTCCTCTGAAACACCCAAGTCTACATCACAGGAGCTGGGGGGTTTAGCTGCATACCTCAGGCTGAATCCTTCGTAACAGTCGCAAGTGAAACCTCCTTCAGTATTCTGGCAAAGTTGGCTGCAGATCGGCGGATCCTGGTCGCATTCGTTGATGTCTTTGCATGTGTGTCCATCGCCCATCAGCCTGCATGTTTGAACAA
>NW_026018814.1:967886-971997 GCF_020466585.1 Dendroctonus ponderosae
TGTGAGGATGGCACTATCGTTCCCGAAAAAAAAGCCTGTGGCGATATTTTGGCAAGTTGCTGACGATAATTTTGCAAAAATCAACAGTAGCTCTTAACGCAATTTCCAAGGATTCAAACCGATCAAATTCCACGAAAGCACGGGAGATCACTTCGCCCACTGCTTCATCGCCCTTGATGATGTCCAGCGCAGTTGTGGACGAAACGTCAGGAAGAAATTCCCATGAAAATCATTTCTATATGTGATTTGACCGGCCATGAAAGCCTTCATAACCAATTGGTATGTTCATTAACTGGTTCAGGTGTTGTGCTCACCTGAAACCATCGCCACATCTGCACATCGGGCCTGCTGGCGTTTTGATGCAGTCCTGACTGCAGGGGTTGTTCATCGACTCGCAGGATTTCGAGCACAGTCCGCCTTCATCAGACTCGTCGAAGCAGTCGTGCTTGTCGTTGCAGAGCAACTCCACGCTGATGCACGCGCCTGATTTGCATCTGCACCGAGAAGTTAAGGTTTCTCGCTGCTGAACTACCAGGAAAAGTTACCTGAATCCATCATCGCAATTAGTGTGAATCAATCTGGAAGTTTGCTTGGACTCAGTGTGGCAAATGGTGGCATTTTCGTCACTGTGATCGCCGCAGTCGTCGCTTCCATCGCACACCCACAGATTGGAGATGCATTTTTTGTTGCCGCACTCGAAGGCATCGGGACCTGGATTCGCATCAGCCTGGATTAGCAAAAAAACAGGCACTTTTTCCAGATAAACTACCGCAATTTGAGCAATTCATTTCGTCTTCTTTCTGCGGGCATTCCGCAGTTCCATTACATCTAGCAGCTTTGCTCAGGCAAATGGTCTGATTCTTCGGGCAAGCGAACTGATGTTCTCCGCATGCCGAGCTGGAGCTTCCACTCAGCAGATAGCAGTTTAGTTCATCCGAATGATCGCCGCAATCATTCAAGTTGTCGCAAATCATCGATTTATCGATGCATTTGCCATTGTTGCACGTAAACATCGCGGGGCTGCATGTGAGGAGATCTGCAAGACATTCAACGCCTTGAAGTCGAACTGCTTGTTCTAAAAGTTTGAACTGTTCAATTATCCACTTGAAAAAAACCTACCGCAATCAGCATGTTCATCCGAAAGATCTTTACAATCGTACTCATGATCGCATTCCCAGCTCTTTGGAATGCACTCGCCGGAGTCACACCTGCAAGATTGAGTTAGTTTCGATTCGATTTAGAGCGGTTTGCGTGGACTGACCGAAACTGTGAAAACGAGCACACATTCTCCAGACAATTGTTCTCATCGGAATGATCGGCACAATCGATCACACCATCGCAAA
This sequence comes from Dendroctonus ponderosae, assembly GCF_020466585.1. NCBI lineage: Eukaryota > Metazoa > Arthropoda > Insecta > Coleoptera > Curculionidae > Dendroctonus > Dendroctonus ponderosae. The sequence goes on from NW_026018814.1 coordinate 969,230, forward strand.
CAAACCGATCACCGATGCAGGTTCCGTCGCCACAAGCGAACTTGTTTGGAGGGCATTTTTTCGCCGTTGATTTGGCCATGCACTGCAGCTCATCCGACTTGTCTTTGCAGTCGAAATGGTGATCGCAGACTTGCTTTTCCTGATTTTACCACCCAAAAACAAAAAAATTTCGTTGCAATCGAATGAAGCGCTTGAAGACCTACCGGGATGCATTCTCCACTTTGGCAGCCGAAGTATCCAATGGGACAGCGAACGTTCATCTTGCAGTCGTCCTCGTCTTCCCCGTGAGGACAGTCCAGTTTTCCGTTGCATTTCAATGTGCTTTGAATGCACGTGTTGGACGTGGTGCACATGAATTCTTCAGCTTCACACGCGTGTCTGGAAAAGTCACTTGCTCGATTAAAATGTTTGTTTGGGTCTCTCTGTATATGGTGGTCCAGTTTCACAAACTGTATTTTATATACACTTAGGGCACGCCACTGACTTTGCATCAAACAGAAATTACTTATGCATTCTTCATTCAGTTTGGCAGAGAAGGTTTTCTGCAATTCTCTGTACAGCTCAGCGTTTTCAGTTAGAAACTAAGAAATAATTGATAATCTAGTAGAGAAATGACAGTGTGGTCAATGGAATTAGACCAGCGGTTTGTCCACCCAGACCATCGGACTTAAATCCACTGGACTTTCACGTTTGGAGACGTGAAGATGAAGTTTTTCTGCTCGTTAAGCGAACGAATTCTGCAAGCCTGCAATGATGATGCAAACCTGTTTTCTTTCAAACCGAAGGAATAATGCAAAAGTGATTTTTCTTCTACGAAAAAGCAGTGGCGTATCATATTTGTCTTTTAAAACTTCCATTAGCGTGTTAGTAACAACAGAAAAAATCGTTTTTATTGGAAAATTTGCGGCCTTGTTGGCAATTATCGCCTGCAAAAACTCGTTTAAATACCCACAACCGTTCGGCAACAATGAAAAATTTGGTTTTTTAATGCCCAACTTAAACCCGCTGTATTTTCTTAACGAAGCGTTTCTCGAAGATAAAATGAACGTTGTCCAGTCGAATATGCCCCAACTTTGAAACTGGATAAATTCTGATTGTTTACAGCGATTTGGTATCTGTTTGACGCGGTTTAAAACAATTTTTTTTATTGTTAATCAATTTTCTGATGAAAATTAAACACTACGGATTTTCTACAGGGTGGCACATGGAAAAACGCAAAAGTTTGCAACTTTCGCCATGTTGCTAGTTGGACAAAAACAGGTTTTTTTGGATGTTAACGCACAAAACTTGAATTTTTCGGCCATCAGTCTGGCAGCGGTAACTTTTCTGCTCTTGCACCGATTTTCACGATCTTGAGCTCATGTTGAAACTTAAAGTTCAGGCGAAAGACAGACAGAAGTTAAAACGAAAATTCGATATACAGGGTTGCACAAAAAATTGACTAAATCAGAATTGCTTCGAAAATCTGTGATTCTGAAAGCGTTCCAACTGAGTGAAGTTTACTTTCAAATATTTCATTCATTCATGCAACCCGGTATATTGAGTTTTAGCTTCTGCACGAACCCCAGATTGTGAAAATTGGGGCAGGAGAAAAAAGTGATCACTGCAAGGCCAAAAATGAAATTTTTTCGGTCCACTCTGTTAATATGCGGAATGGCAAAAACTTCAAAAACGCTTTTCTGGACGTGAGGTTTACATTAATGCCTGTGGTGTTGAAACGGAAAAAAATCGCTTTTTGTCCATCTGAGAATACGCGAAACTTTCAACAATTTTGCATTGGTTCATTTGCCGCCCTGTAGGAGCTCTGCTGCACAATTTTTTTGCAATAGCACGCACTAACCGAAAAATGATTGCGCTGAATAAGGCCTCAAACAGAAACCAAATCGCTCTAAGCATTCACAACTTATCCTGTTTCAAAGTTAGTCTAAGGTTGATTTTGGTCCCCTCTGACTGACTTGACAAAAGCATTTGACCGCATCATTTCAATGCGAAAATACCTGATGCTGCAACGTTTCATATCACTGTCCAAGACCATTCGGGCGGGACACGCACAAGTTGCGGTCTTGTGAGCGGGCAAGCACAAATGGCTGCAGTTTCCGTTGCTGTGCTCGCATGGACTGTAGGGAAGAACGCCTGGAGTTACTGAGGCCACATACACATTGAATACATGCTCAGCTGGTAAATCTGAAATTTTCCCCGGTTTTCATCGCAGTATGGTTTGCGCAAACTTCCCCGCTCTTACCAATGGATATTGTTTGGGTGTTTTCGCCAGAACTCTTGTCGGCCCAGTAAAGCGTCTTGGAATACTGATTGGTCCAGAATAGGTCTGAGTTAAGAGCGGTCAAGTCCGAGAATATGGAATATGTTTTTTTAAACACATGCCGCTCGTCTCCTGTGGAGAAATTAACAAACATTTCTTTTATTGAGACACCCGGTGTATTATTGGATAATTGAATTGCGCGGTCAATTTCAACCTGACTTGATGTGTCACACTTGGGATCCACCGACCACCATTTTGCCGCAATGTTGCAATAACTCCAAATTTGACATTCTCTGTCAATTTCAACCTGACTTGAAATTGACAGAGGATGACAAATTTGGAGTTATTGCAACATTGCGGCAAAATGGTGGTCGGTGGATCCCAAGTGTGACACATCAAGTCAGATAAGTTCTATATTGTTGAGGCGGATTCATTTTTTTACAAACTTCTTGTTGGGTATTTCGCCTCAAGAATTTTTGTCTTTAAAAATGACAGAATTTCCTCACGT
>NW_026018814.1:972996-976030 GCF_020466585.1 Dendroctonus ponderosae
CCCAACAAGAAGTTTTGTAAAAAACATCAAGTCAGGTTGAAATTGACAGAGAATGTCAAATTTGGAGTTATTGCAACATTGCGGCAAAATGGCGGTCGGTGGATGCCAAGAGTGACACATCAAGTCAGGTTGAAATTGACAGCGAATGTCAAATTGGTAGTGATTGTGGGTGTTTTGGAGCAGTAGGACCCTCCTCAATAAATCAACTATTTTCGTTTGCCTACCATCGATGTTGATATGCTCGATAACTCCAGTGCCGGCATCAGCGAAAAATAGCCGATTAAAATGAGAGTCGAAATGCAACTTGACCGGTCCATTCAGATCCTGTTCCGTGATGTGAGTGCGTCCAGTGCCGTCCATGGACATCCGGTCGATGTGCGACTGTTCCTTCCTCTGGTCGTAGAACGAGACGAACATGAGACTAAAACCAAGTTGAATCATCAGCAGATGCGACACGAAAAGCGAAGCAAATCGCACTGCTTACCCGTCGTGGGGAACCAGCGCTACCGATTGGGGCACTTCATGTTCGGCCCCATAAATCAGCACCTTGTGGGCCATGGTGGTTAAGCTGACCACTTCCAGAGTGGACTTTGCGCTGTCGCAAATGTACAAGTTGTTGCTCGCTGAGTCTGAGAAGCACGTTCAAAACAGTCAACCAATCAAAACTTGTCCCGCCCCATCTGCTTACCAAAGTCCATGGAAACGACGGTTTCCAGCCCCTTGATTGGCAGCGTGGTGCGACTGTGCGAGTGCAAGTTGAATTCCACAATGCTCTTTTTGGTCAGATCGCTGATGAAAATGCTGTGGTTGCGCCCATCGTAAGTCAGCGCTCCCGCGTCAGCCACCACTGATGGTAAGACGGTCAGCGAATGCTTCCCAAGCGTTTTATGCTCGATGCTTAAGAGGGCGTTTCCAGCTGCCAACACGAGCATTTGCCGCTTTTCCATCGCTAGTGGGAAGTTGGCGACGTCAGTGATCGGCTCAGAGGATTTGTGAGTAAGTGAAGCCTACCTTGGCAAGTGTGTTTATCTGAATGGAGCAATCGTCCTTCTGAGCAGGCACACGAGTAACTGACTCCGTTCAGAAGGCAAATGTCGCTGCAGAAAGCGGAAGCGCACGGATTCTCAATTCTCTTATGTAAAGCCGAATGGTAAATGCTCATTCCGTAAATGTAGTCCTTCGACTCTTTGATCAGAGTGTGATGGTTCTTGCCGGTGAATTTCTCACAGGAATCGATGGAGTGCGTGTTCCAGTCCGACCAGTAGATTTTGTCTTCGAACACCGCAATAGCGAACGGATGCCTTACGACGTCTTTGAGAATTACCTGAAACATTGCTGTGTGCATACAGGGTGGCCCAATGGTGTGAAATAGCTTCATTGCGTCTAAACGGGTAGACAGGGAAAAATTAGGGAAACCGTCGTTTTTTTTAATTTTGCTTTGAGCTGCATATGCTAAAATTAGCTTGAAGTATACGGGGTGTCTCATAAAAGGGCCAGCGGTAACAGGCGGTTTTTTAAATGGCAAAAAATACAGTCTTCTGATGTTTATGAAATTAGAAAAATGATCGTCGTTTTGTGCAAGGGTGGCGTAAGATTATTGCAAAATTTCATGTTTTCCGTCTCGTTTTGCATGTTTCAAAAATTGACAGAGTCGATAGCGTTTCTATGAGACACCCTGTACACTTGCAAGGAATTTTAGCATACGCAAATGACAATTTAAAGGATCCACTGTATTTAAATTTATTGCAAGTCTCTAACCGTTTAGACGGAACGACGCTATACAGGGTGTCCCTTAAGTACGTGACAATCTCTCGAAGAGCTTTCTGGGGAGGTCAAAGTAATACGGGTAGATTACACCTACCCTGTATTCCCCCGAGAGATTCTCACGTACTCGAGGGACACGCTGTATAAATCTAAAGACCGAACTCTGAAATTTGTAGTTATTTTACTCACTCTTCGATCAGTGCCGTCCAATCGAATACTTTCCAGAGTCATTTTCTTGGCATCCGTCCAATAGAGACGCGAGTTGGGAAAGTCCAAAGCCAACCCATTGGGCCAGCCAATATCATCGCGAAGAAATGGCATGGCATTGGTTCCGTCCATCTGAGCAGTGGCAATTTCCGCAGGTTTTTCCCAGTCGGTCCAGTACATCGTTCTGAGGACGATCGATCGTCAATCAAGAGCTTCAGAAGGGTTTGAGCCAACTCACCCGTCGTTCACATTCAGCGCAATGCCACGTGGTTTTCTGATGTCCTTGTTGATCAGAACGGTGCAATGAGAGCCGTCGTTCTTGCAGACGCCGATATGCCGGTTCTGAGCGTCCGTGAAATAGATGTTTCCGGTGAGCCAGTCGACTTCTAGGTCTTCCGGAAGGCCCAGGCCCGACGTTACAATCACCTGAAAAGTGGATGGGAGCTGATGATGAGTTGTTTGGGTGATGGAAGGGTTTACCTCTCGATCTGATCCGTCTTCTGAGGCGCGGACGATGGCTTCGTGCTCGCTTTGCACATCCGTCCAGTAGATGTGCTGGCCATCAGAACTGACTCCTACCACTTGCTTCAGATTGTTGGCAATCGAGAACAGCAGGTCGCTGTTCAGCAGGTATGAGCTGGGGAATTGTCCATTGCCATTGAGGACCCATGAGTTTTCAGTTTCCAAACTGAACTTACCGAATTTGTGTTTTGGAGCTGAATATCATCGTGGCCTCGCCCCCGATCGCTTTGCAAGTCCGCTTGTCTTCCTGCAGCATGTATTTGTGCTCGCAGAAGCACTCGTACGATCCGGGCGAGTTCCGGCAGTGCTGGTCGCAAATGCCTGCAACGTGCCACTGCAGAAAATTGAGTTTTTGGGAAAAGTGCACGACTTACCATACTCTTCACACTCGTTGATGTCGATGCACACTTTTTCGTTGACATTGTGGTAGCCGGCAGGACAAATGCAGCGCGGCCCTGCAGGCAAACTGATGCAATCATGCGAGCAGTTATGTGTTGCACAGTTCAGCTCCGGATGGTTGCAGAGACGACCTAAAATAGTT
>NW_026018814.1:976607-979441 GCF_020466585.1 Dendroctonus ponderosae
TTCAAAACAAACCCATAATTGGGCACATTTGATTCTTTATATGCTTGCCAGGCATATAAAGAATCAAATGTGCCCAATTATGGGTTTGTTTTGAAATTTTAATCTGATGATGGCGCTGTTGCCTCGCCGAAACGTAATATGAAATAAACGATATAAACATTTTGATTTCACATTTTGACTCTCTTCAGCTGGTGGCAAAATGCATTTTGCCTGGCAAGCATATAAAGAATCAAATGTGCCCAATTATGAGTTCGTTTTGAAATTTTAATCTGATGATGGCGCTGTTGCCTCGCCGAAACGTAATACGAAATAAACGATATAAACATTTTTATTTCACATTTTGACTGAAACCCAGAAAGGAAAAGAGTATAATGCACAACTCCAGTAGTGATTTTTCTTTATATGGATCTTACCTTCATCGGATTTATCGAGACAATCATTCCGACCATTGCAGACGTTTGTGAGATCCACACAGGCTTTGCCGTCCAAGCAAAGGAACTTTTTCTGGTCCAGAGTGCATTGCGTGGGGTCGAAATGGTGTTCTGCAATTTAACGAAAAATTTAGTTGCTTCGATCGGTTTTACCGGGAAGTTTTCGTACCGCAGTCGCGCTCATCGCTGCCATCGCTGCAGTCATCGTGAGTGTCGCAACGCCACTCTTTGGGGATGCAACGATTGTTTGTGCAACTGGAAAGAAACCAGAGTTTTAACTGGCGAGAAAAATTAGGGCCGATTTACCGAAAGCCGTCGCATTCATGATCGTTGATGGTGCATCCGACACCTTCATCGGAACCATCCAAACAGTCAATCTCCTGATTGCAAACCCATTCTTCCGGGATGCAGATTTTGTCCGTACATTGCCATTCGCCCGCTCCGCATGTGCTGGTTGCCAAATTTTCCAGCTGAAGGAAAAAATGTATTGCCGCAATAAATCCATGACTTTTCAAGCAAATATTTGCCTCCTGCATCTTATCATAGCAGGGTGCAATATAATTCATAAACAGTGTTTTACGCACTTTGAAATAGTCGCAATCTGACTCATCGGAAAAATCTTCGCAGTCATTTTCCCGATCGCACACGAACAATTTGGCGATACAGCGACGGTTTTTGCAGCGGAAAAAGCTGGGTTCTCTGCATAGAATAAAATCTGCAAACAAACTGAGTTTTCCTTAGGGTTCCCGGGCAAGATGCTTCCAACCTACCACAATCCTTTTCATCGCTAAAATCGCCGCAATCGTTCTTGCCATCGCATTGGGCCTGCACCGCGATGCAGCGATTGTCGCTGCATTGAAACTGGGATATGGAACAGTTGCTGCGTCCCTTCATTAAGCTATCCAGGAAAGCCGATGAATATGCAACTGTACCTGCCAGCAGGAGAAGCCGAAACATCTGGAAAMCCCCMACATTTGTAATGCCATGTAGGSAAAAGSAAGCGATTTTCGCGAGAAAAATTCAATTACAAAGTGAAACTTTATGGACATTGAAGTTATCGGCAAACTAAGGGTTTTTCTGAAGTTCAAGTGCTYCTAGGATAAAGCTGTTGCAGCGAAAAGTCCACCTAAGCCCATTGTGCAATCAAGCACTAGTTACACGCAAAAGTCAGCTTTTGAGAGTTGATATTTGCCCTGTTGGCCCCAAAGTTCTTACCGTAAAATTTAAAATCAACTATCACAGACTGTTAAAATAGGTGCACTGGTTCAGCGATTTTCGATAGCGAAGAATGCGAGTTTCAGTGGTACCAGGAGGTTTTTCTAGCGCAAAACCGCAAAAACAACATGTTTTTCTTGTATGCTATTTCGAATGGATGTGGATAAAGAATCTGCAAAACTCGACCTTGTCAACATTTTTCAGCTTGAGCTAAAGAATGCCTGATAAATTTGCTGTTGGCTCATTGGCAAGAAGTTACGGGATTGAAGCAAATTTTGTCTTAGGAGGGAAGTCTTACACTTAAAGAAAACTGTCCAGTTTTGCCCAATTTTTGTTTTACCCTGAAGGTCTGCTCTTGATTTGACCTGATTTTTTGCCTGATCTTGAAAACGTTCTTCTCGACTTTTTCCCAATGTTAATGTCTTTGGTACACTTGGCAGACCTTAGCTTCATTTTTCTTTAAACCCTTGTTTATCCGCTTGATATATTCGCCCTGCATTGAGGAAGGGAAACCATTGATTTTAAATTTAGTCGACAATTCTTTGGAGAAAACACACCGGGAAACCACTTTGCAAATCGGGCGTCCCAAAAATGAGAAACAAGCTTGTTTAAGCAGGGTCCACTTCGGTTAATTCTAAACATGGCTTGTTATAAAAACTCATCGGTTGTTTTATATTTTTTGCGGCCTAAAATCCCGTAAAACGCAAAGTTTACGAAACGAGAGAGTTTACAAGAGTCCTTCGAGACTCACAGAAAAAGGAAATCAAACAGTAAACAGCCTGAGATAATTTTATTGAGGTGTATTGGTTATTATTATATTTTAACTATATTATTATCATTGCAAAATTTATTTATCAGCCTTGAAGGCTTTCACGGCCGGTTAAATCACGTTTAGAAATGTTTTTCGGGCTTTGAAGCCGTGGTCCATGAGAATTTCTTCCTGACGTTTCGTCCACAACTGCGCTGGACATTATCAAAGGCGTTTGATAATGTCCACCGCCGCGATTTTTTCGAAGTTTCTCAAGAACCATTTGAGCCACAGAAAGCGAAATTTGAATATCAGACACTTAGGTGCAAGATTACGTCAAAATTTCATGTTTTCCGTCCGGTTTTTGCTCATATCTCGGAGGCAAAATGAGCAAGAACGCTCATTTGTACATCATTCTAGAGATAAATAAATGGCCTTTT
>NW_026018814.1:980440-982108 GCF_020466585.1 Dendroctonus ponderosae
CTTGAACTTTGTGCCCATATTAATGTAGGCTTCTGATTTAATCATCTGAAAATTCAGTTGTTGATCCGCTCAATTTTGAAGAAAGCGATTTGTTCAAGATCAGCGCTCTTTTGATACTCATTTATGATCTATTGAGTCTATTGAAATTCTCTACGCTTGTTAAGAAAGGTTTCGTCTGCACTTCTCTGGAGTTTCATGACCCCCCGGGATCCGCCCATGATTCAACAAGACGCTGAACAGGTACAACTTGTTGGTTTAGACTTTCTAGTTGATTCCCGCAACCCTAATTCCTCATTCAACAATTGAAATATTTCTGATAAGATGTGTGATTGCGCTGAAATTACGCTATTACAATAAACTCAAACAATATTTGCGGAAAGATCGTAACGCCGAACCAAAAACATTGTTTCCTCAAAAGTTGCACACGTAAATTTTATGGGCTACCATATAACGTAATTATTCCGAAATCACTACAAATATCAGAAGGGCTGTAAATGACTAGCCAGTTGATGAGTTCCGCCTGATTAGCTAGTAAAAGCGTGCGTCTTTCAAGATGAAGAAAATGCTTCGATTTGAATACTTTTTGGTTGGTTCATCGGCTGATCCATCGGACCTTTTATTGGGTGTTTTTGGTTTTAGATTGCCGTCCTCTTTGCGCTCTGCTGCAGTCCAGTGGACGGCAAAAGTTGTGGCTCAAAAAAGATCTACTGCATAAACGACACCAGCTATGAAACATGCGAGAACGTTTTGTGGTGGATTAACTATAGCGATGAAGTGATCACTTGTGATGATGGGAGCGTATGTGATCAAGAAACAGGAGACACGCCGTAAGTGACTCATCGCTGTTGCTTGGTCCAAGTTTCATGGAAATATATTCGACCAATTTTTAGCTCTTTTTGCGGGTATTTTCACATGCAATTTCTCTTTCAGGTGCATAGCAGGTAAGCTGAAATAGGGGAAAATCTACCTACGTCTTAATGATCAGTTTTTGCCATTTTTTCCTCATCAAACCCACGGACCCAAACATAGAACGTTCTTTAGTTGAGTAGGCATTTGAAGAGAAGATTTCATTTTTTTCACTGTTTGCTTCATTCTCCACTGTCTCTCTATCGGTTGAGGCAAATTTTCGTTTATTCTGAGCCTTGAAATTGGTTGTAAAAAACCCCCTTGTGCTTTCAAAAGCTTTTTTCAGCTGTTGCAACTACAACGGTTTTATCGACTTCAACCGAGGCTCCAACTACGACCACTGAAACTCCAACAACAACCACCACGACTCATCCTACAAGTCAGTAGCGTTCAGATGAGGTTTTTTCAAAAATGCTTGGTTTTCTCGGTGCTCAAAGAATGAGTCTAACTTTTTTTCTGTTATACAGCTACAACTACGACTACAGTTGCGACCACCACCATCGCGTCTACCACCACTGTGCGCTCAAGTAAGTTTTCTTCGAAAACTGCGCAGTTTCAAGTTGCAAGCGCAATATTCGCATGTTCCAGACTCATGTGGTTCCAATGGCATTCACTGTTACAACGACACCACTTATAGAAGCTGTATGAGCTTTTTGGGGGTCATTATTTACTCGGGAAGCTACGTGACGTGTGAAGATGGTACAACATGCGAAGAAGACAGCGGCACGACAAAGTGAGCAATTTTAATCACTAGTTATTAGC
>NW_026018814.1:982616-986440 GCF_020466585.1 Dendroctonus ponderosae
ACAACTACAACCACTGAAGCTTCAGGTGACTCAAGCTCTTGGTGGTGTAATTTAACGCTAAATTTATTGTGTTGATTGTATCGCATGCATAGGGCCTAGAATGTGTTGAATATGCTATAGACACAATTACGGTCAATAAAATCTACCAATGAGCTCTCTAAGCAAACAGAAACACCCTAAGGAAAACATTTGATCGCTTGCAGGCATAATTGCGATTTAAATTGATTCGGCAGGATTATTTTTTAATCTCCCAAGAAAATAAGCGAAGATGAAGATGAAGATGGTTTTTCTTCCAGTTACTGGTCCTTCCAGTTGCGATACCAGTGGCGAACGCTGGCCAGCTGCAGCGTGTAATCAGTACTATCTATGCCAGCTGTCTCTGTGGAACAACTATGTGTTACTACAGAACTGTAGTAGTGGCGAAAGCTACGATTCTTCCACTTCGGAATGCGTTACTGATAGCACTTGTTAGGCAAGATTAATTTTGAATTGGTCTGCAGATAGTCTGGGGGGAAATAAACGACAATTGCATTGATATTTTGTAACAACTTTATTGAACTTTCGTATTGTGCCGAAAATAACTTGTGCTACATTGGCTTGAAGACGCAAACGCTCATAAAAAAAATAAAATCAATATAAGGCACCATTAGAAGTCTGCTATAATTAAAGTTGGGAGCTAGAAGCCCTCTGTATGCGTTCGGCGACTGATTTAATACAGAATAGCATATAAAATTGTACACAAAACAGACAAATTTGGATTTAGAACATCTTTGGTAGACGTTAATAATTGACCTAGTTTCTTAGCCGGTTTAGCTGTATATATTATTGACTTGTTGGGTGCAGCGCACAAAAGTGGCCCTTCTGGGCAGCTCTTTCAACTTGGCCGCCCCKGTATAGGTGCAGGCACTTCTGAGCCCTCCTAGAATATCCAAAGTGGTCTCCTCCACATCRCCTTTATATGGAATTTCCACGGTTTTTCCTTCAGAGGAGCGATACTCGGCCACCCCGCCTGGAACGATGAAAAGCGTTCACGCAACTCGCAATTTSGTGAGTTGAACTGTTTTACCTGCATACTTTTTCATTGCTGTGCACGAACTCATTCCGTAGAACAGTTTGAACTTTTTGCCATTCTTCTCTATCACTTCTCCTCCGCATTGATCGTGACCTGAAAAAATCGAAATTTGCTTGCGTGCTCATGGAGCGATAAACTAAAGGAAGTTCTTTGTGACGTTTTTCCCGCACGAGTGGCTTACATCTTCAGAGGTGGGAAATTATTCAACTAGGCCTGGGTGACACTGTGTTGAGTTGCGCTATTGAGTTGTTGCCGTTCTCTGAGTTAACGAGTTATAACTCATCGGTTAATGAGTCATTTATTAAAGCTTTACGAGACCCGAGACTGGAATTTTCGCAGCTAAAAAACTACTTTGTTCAACAACTAAAAAAAGTAATCTAGATTGAGTGAGTGAGTTGAACTGAGTCCAAAGAAAGTCGACGAGTTTTCTTGCAAAATCGATCTCTTCATTTTTTGGATAAAAGATTCAGTTTGCCAGTATTTTACAGTAAAACGTTCGGAAAATCGCGGTTTTTCTGTGCAGAGACAGTGTTGTTTAGAACTGTTGACCTAAAAGTGAGGAAATCGCAGTTTTCAAGAGTTTTTCAAATAAATCAATTATAAACTTTCACTTTTTGAGTTTGGGAAGTCGAAGCTGCGAAAAGTTGTCCAAAAATGTTTGCAAAGCGGTTAAGGAGGCGAGTGTTCCAATAAAATTTATCTGATATTTTTCACGGAAAATACCTGAAGATTGTCAGTATTTTAAGTAAAACTAAAAAATAATGCGATTTTTACGTCGAAAGAATTGCTTAATAGAAACTTTGTTAAAACTGGAATAACCTGAAAATTTAAAAATCTTCAGAGCGATGAGAGCGGCGAATTTTTCCAATATTTTTTTGTAAACTTTTGCTCTCTGGCCGTTTTTTCGAGATAATTCTTAATTAGTTTCGGTAAAAAAACCGAATAAAATTATTTGGTTTTTATGCCAAATTCGAAGCTGAAATGGGTTTTCTAAAGTTCCCTGCAAACCGATGAATGAGGCGAAGTTTCTAGCAGAATTATTTTTTTAATTTTTGGCTGAAAAAAGACCAATAGTCAGAAAAGAAGAGAACCATTAGAAAATAATGGTTTTCTGCGTTTCGCATCGGTTTTGGAGGAAACCCTAATGTTCTTCGGGGAAAAGCGAGAGGAATTTATTTTCGTTGTTGTCCCGAATTCGACGCTGAAAAAAGGTTTTGTAAAATTTTCACAAAGCTGTAATTTTATCTTGTAGTTTTTTGCGTAAAAGACCTCCAGATCGTCAGTGGTTTAAAGTGAAACTACAAAATACAGCTTTTTTGAGTAAAGTGAAGCAAAAAAATTCTGCCAAAACTAAAAAACCACATTTTTTCAACAAACTTTACAGTCTTCAGAGGGATGGGAGTGACGAGATTTGCAAATAATCTTTCGCTTAATCTGTTCGGATTTGATAGAAAATATTTGATTTTTGTTCCAAACTCGTTGGCAAAAGATTTCAAAACTCGTTAGAAGGCGACGAAGGATTCGAAATTTATTTCATAATTTTTCGCGCAAAGATTGTCGGCATTTTTAAGTGAAACTAGAAAATTGAGCATTGAGTTCTGAAGAAATTTTAAAAATATTATTAATAAAAGGCCCTTAAAATAAATCTAAAAAACAAGTAAAAAAGTCGGTTCCCAGGCCTAAATTCCTTAAATGCTTAAAACGCCAGGAAGAAGGTTTTTTCGTCCACGGCCTCAAAGCGTTTCAAAGCAGATTTCAGCAATTATTCGAACTAAATCTGACTTGTTTATTTGTAAAGCGCAAGCCAAAGATTAGTTTCGTGAATTCCTAATGACGGTGCGGCTTTTGTATGTAAAATATACAAAAACTCGCTCGATCAGCAGCGCTTTTATTGCGATTAAATTGCCTCGATTGTGCGAAGTGCTTGTGAAATAGTTGGGAACAGGAAAACATTTATAATAACGAATAAAATTGGGAAAATCACCTGCAAACATTCCGCCGGCCATTACAAAGTCGGCCCCAGCTCCGAAAGCTTTGGCGACATCGCCTGGACAGGTGCAACCGCCATCCTAAGAAAATCCAGATCAATTCTTGTCGAGCTTTAAATGATGTTTCATGCTGAAAAATGCTTACTGCAATGATGTGCCCTTGTAGTCCATGGGCAGCATCAGCGCATTCAATAACTGCAGATAGTTGCGGGTAGCCTACGCCAGTCTTCATTCGGGTGGTGCAAACTGATCCCGGACCAATTCCCACTTTGACGATATCGGCGCCAGAGAGGATCAGTTCTTCAACCATTTCCCCTGTTACAACATTTCCAGCCTACGAAAATCTGGATTAGCTGTTGAACGAGCCCGCTTAGGAGCAATACTGACGATAATTGTGTGCGTTGGAAATGCCGCCCTCACTTTCCTCACGTAGTCGACGAAGAACTGCGTATATCCATTAGCTACGTCCAAGCAAACGAACTTTATTGCTGGAACTGCCGCTAGAATCTCCACGAGTCTAGTGGAAGATTGTGGAGGGTTTGAAGGCATAGTCGAATGGGCAAAAGTGAATGTACCTGCTGTAGTCGTTTTGAGCGATTCCAGAACTAGCAGCTACATTGCTGATGACATCTGGATTGTCGCTGGCGAATAGTTTCCAGTCTTCTGCGCTGTAGTATTTGTGGATGCAAGTGAACAAACCGTGCTGAAAGCACAGGCAAAACCGATGGATTACAAGCGGCTTTAATTTCAGTACAATTTAACAT
>NW_026018814.1:987439-1017912 GCF_020466585.1 Dendroctonus ponderosae
TTTACCTACTCGTTTAATTTGATCTGAAAGTCCTGGAATAAATGGAATGAAAAGGTTCGTAATAAGTTTATTTTGATTTTGTCTTGTTCGTGGGAATTCAATTTCGTTAAAACATTTTTCCTGATTTGAATTGAATTCCCACGAACAAAACAAAATCAAAATAAACCTTCGTTCTTATTGCGAAATAGGAGCACTATTTATCAATCTGTAATAAAAGACGTGAGTAAATTCTGTCTTTTTCAAAGACAAAAATTTTTGAAGCAAAATACCCAAAAAGAGGTTTGTAAAAAAAATCCAAAAAATTGATGTGCCAATTAAAATGGAAAAAAACGATTAAATAATGTTGTTGTTTATACTTTATTTACACCATCAGCGATAACCATCTAGCCAAAGTATGACCTGGTTGAAGAAATGGCGTAATTTTTCAGTTTTCCTTTAGTCATCGATTTTTTCGTCACATCGATTTAACAACGAATCCAATTAACGTGAATGCTGCGGAATTATTTGCAACATACAATGCGAAATTGCAACATGCGACTACATTTTTCACGGTCTTAATACTCTCGATTGGGTACATTTTGTGAGATTTTTTCTGATCGATTTAGTGCAATGTTTAGAAAGTTTCCAGCTGAAAGCTGATCTCGATTATGTTTTCCATTAAAATCAACTTTTTTTAGTGGTTTCCATCCAAACTCACTTTGGACAATGCCTTTGCCATCTCGAAAGTTCCAACAGTATCCATATTGGAGGCCATAACTGGAATGCCATTATAATCCTGCTTGGAGTTTCTGAAGGTAATATGTCGATGTAAGTTCACCTGGAAAATACATCTTTTTGTAATTTTTCCCAATTTTTTCCCTTTTTTAGCCTTAATTTTACGAACTTTCAACATTGTAGTTGGTTGGTTGTAAATCATTTTGCGTATCTAATGCGGATCGAAAACACAACTTTGCATTAATTTCCGGATAAGGGTTCAATAAAATGATAAAAGCAGACGGATTGTAAACTTTTATGAATTTAAGAGAATTCTTAGTGAGAAAAACACTGTTTTTGAAGTCTGCCTAAAAGCGCTCTTGGTTCAGCAAAACTGTGCCTAACTAAATGTTTCTCTTATTGGACTCTTTTAACGCTGTTTTTCAGACGAAAACCTTTATGAACAGGGCGGCAAATTTTATTAAACTTTTTACCGCAGACGATATTTGCTTAGAGCTTGAGATAATAAAAACCTACTTACCGATAAACACATGCCAAGTATTTGGGTGTTAAGATATGCAACATTGCGACAATTCACCGTAATTTTGGCAATAAAACAGTTAAATGAACATTTTCCGTGCAAGTACAGTTTTTATTCCAAGTATTTTCTTAAACTCCCGGCAGGATTTTCTCGCGCCGCGAAAGCGCTGTAGAGGAATATCGATATTTGTGCTTTTACCATGCACTCATGATTTTGACGATCAGCCAAAAACTCTTTTTAATATACAGGGTGGCAAAAGATTCTTGATCTAGCTTAGATCCAATCTCGATATTTGCATCCAACTGTACCAATGTAAGAATGAATAACATAATGGGAATGTACCTAATTAGAGATAAAAAATGTCCTTAGGAACAAAAAATAAAAAAGCATTAAATGAAGGTTTGCACGTAAGACGTAATTTATAAAAAAAAACATTTAAATGGAAATTTTGGAAAGAAACAAGTGTTTGCGACTCTTCGAACTCGGTACTTTACACCTACCGAATCCAATGCCAAATTCTCGTGGTTTTTTGCATGCGACAATCTACGGGTTAAGGTGTAGGCCACCCCTTATATCACACGTATGTTTAGATAATGTTTTTCGCCTTGTTCCATTGAACGTGACGCAACTTTCTTTAAGCACCATGTGCGCTTTACTTAATTTAGATAGGAAAATGTGTTGCAATAAGACTGGTTTTATCACTGTTGGACTTAAAGCATCCGAAATATTGTCAACTGGCTCTCAATTTATTAATCATCTGGTTGTAGTCGCATTGGCGCTTGTATTCAGCAATTGATTGATTAATTTTAATCAGTCCGGCAGACGGTTGATTATTCAACACATAAATAGAAGCTCTCTGGTGTTAAGTTCAATTTGGGTCAAGATGGGAATTATGAGATTGCAATTAATTGCAAAAATCATGAACAATGTGACTGCTAACTACTTAGTAAGAGGGGAAAGAGTGTCGTTCTTGGGATTTTTCATTAACATCCAGTTTAAAAAATTCTTTACATCCCTGCCATTGGATTAGAAAAACAAAGATCAAGTTTCAATCTTTTCCAAGGATGCTAACTCATAAAGGAGGCACATTCTTGGCATCTGCAACATTTTTTATTTTTTCGATAAAAAATTCCGCTATGAAACTACCAATTTTTTGTGTTCTCAGGGACGAAACTATGGATACAGTAAAATCAGGACAAAATCAATAAACTTACATCACTGCGACTCCTCAATGTGGACCTTTTAGGGCGAAGCAGCACGTCCTTAAAGTCCAGCTTGATTTCATTGATAATGTTGGGCATTTTAATGCAAGAGAAAAAAAAACCCGAACGCGACAATAAGCCTGAGTACGGATAAAAATAACTTTCAGCTGACTGCCTGCAGGATTACGTACTAAAAGCAAATTAATTCTGCTGGTGTGCGCTCAACTGGCGAAAATCCATTTCGAAATACTCGGGTTTTACGCGCAGTCGCTTAGAATTTATTATTTTTGTCTTTCCACCTTTTTGGTAAATTGTCGATTTTTTATCTTCGGAAAATGCACTGATGACATCCTTTCCTGTCCACTTCAAGAAGATTTTTAGGCCTTGAAACATTCCGCCTCCAATATTAGCCTCCACCAACGTTGCCGATTTTTTCGATGGAAATTTCAATGTTTACATTCGACGCTTTTTAAGTCAATTTCTTAACCTCCAATTTACCAAACCAATTGTTTACCTGGTAAATGGAAAAACGCATTTAACTCAACAGAATGCCAGAGCTGAAAGTGACCCCTTTGGGGGCAGGCCAAGACGTTGGCAGGAGCTGCATTTTGCTCTCAATCGGTGGAAAAAACATTATGTTGGACTGTGGAATGCATATGGGGTAAGTTGGAGCTGAGGGGCAAACCGCCTTCGGAAGTCTGTGAAGGTACCGCCCTATGCTTTCCTCCAAGGGAACCATTCACATCCCAGTGTGCTCCCAGTCGAATAATAATGGTTTAACTTTGTTTTTTCTAGTTACAACGACGAAAGAAGATTTCCAGACTTCACATACGTAACTCCCGATGGGCCTCTTACTTCCTACATAGACTGCGTGATCATCTCTCACTTCCATTTGGATCATTGCGGGGCTCTTCCGTACATGTCTGAAATGGTCGGGTACAATGGGCCGATTTACATGACGCATCCGACCAAAGCGATTGCCCCCATTCTACTGGAGGATATGAGGAAAGTGTCTGTGGAAAAGAAAGGTTCGCTGCCTAAACGTCCATTAATTGGGCTTTTTAAACGTGCTTCTCTTCTAGGTGAACAGAACTTTTTCACATCGCAAATGATCAAGGATTGCATGAAGAAAGTGGTTGCTGTTACACTCCACCAGTCTGTGATGGTAGATAATGAACTGGAAATTAAGGCTTATTATGCAGGGCATGTTTTAGGCGCTGCCATGTTTTGGATTAGAGTCGGGTCGCAATCGGTGGTTTACACTGGAGATTACAATATGACTCCTGATAGGCAAGTGTGTTTTTCTTAATGAATTGGATTGAGAATCGCTTATTTATAGGCATCTAGGAGCGGCCTGGATAGACAAATGTCGGCCTGATCTTTTGATATCAGAGGCCACCTATGCCACTACCATAAGAGACTCGAAACGGTGCAGAGAAAAGGACTTTCTCAAGAAAGTGCATGAATGCATCGACAGGTTATTATGCAGGAGCGTGATGTAAATTTCGTATAAATGAGTTGTTCCAGAGGGGGAAAAGTTCTTATACCCGTTTTCGCCTTGGGCAGAGCCCAAGAGCTCTGCATTCTCCTGGAAACGTACTGGGAAAGGATGAACCTGAAGGCGCCGATATATTTCGCTCTCGGCCTCACAGAGAAGGCCAATAACTACTACAAGATGTTCATTACATGGACGAATCAGAAAATCCGAAAAACGTTTGTTCAAAGGTTCGAATCGCAAGCTTATGCGTCTACACGCGCCCTGATGGTACCTGTTTTTTAGGAACATGTTCGATTTCAAGCACATAAAGCCGTTTGATCGACAGTTTATAGATAACCCGGGGCCGATGGTGGTCTTTGCCACTCCTGGCATGCTGCACGCCGGTCTCAGTTTGCAAATTTTTAAAAAATGGGCCCCTAATGAGAACAATATGATCATTATGCCAGGTAAATAGATTGGGAATGTATTTGTTAAGAATTGGTCAAACATAAATGCTATTTTCGGCAAAACT
The DNA here is from genome assembly GCF_020466585.1 of Dendroctonus ponderosae. NCBI lineage: Eukaryota > Metazoa > Arthropoda > Insecta > Coleoptera > Curculionidae > Dendroctonus > Dendroctonus ponderosae. The sequence goes on from NW_026018814.1 coordinate 991,885, forward strand.
TGACGCAGTGGTGGAACTTCCACTTTCGTCTCGTGTAATGTAGGACTATTTTCAGGTAGTCAATTAAGACTAAAATTAAACTAATCTAAAACGTCGTTCTCAGGTTTCTGCGTGCAAGGAACAGTTGGCCACAAAATCCTCAACGGAGCCAAGAAAGTGGAATTTGAAAACCGACAAATTGTGGAAGTTAAAATGTCTGTTGAATACATGAGCTTTTCAGCGCATGCAGATGCCAAAGGTACTATTTAACTCCTTATGTTTATGCAAAGGTTTCTTGTGCTGTGCTGAACATGTTTGTCTTTTTCTGCATTTTACATTATTCATTCTTTCCGATAAATGTTAATGGGCGTGTTTTTTCAAAGGCATAATGCAGCTGATACAATATTGTGAACCTCGCAACGTAATGCTGGTACATGGCGAGGCTGAAAAAATTGCGTTCTTGAAGGAGAAGATTCAGCAGGAATTTAAAATCGACTGCTTCAATCCAGCTAATGGTAAGTTAGGCAAAACATGCAAAAGCATTGCAAAATTGTTGTGTTTTTCAGGTGAAACTAATATAATTTCAACCCCCGTGAAAATCCCCATCGATGTATCGCTACCGCTTCTGAAGGCAGAGGCGAAAAAGTTCAACGCTTTGCCTCCAGACCCAAAGAGACGCCGGATCCTGCATGGTGTTTTGGTTATGAAAGACAGCAACGTTTGTCTTATGGATGTGGACGATGCTTGCAAAGAAGCTGGGATCAACAGGCATGTAATCAGGTAGGCGGCAGCTGGATTTAGTGGGTAAAAACTGTCCATACTTTCCCACAAACCAGGGAGAGTTAAATACGTTTTGACCAGCCATTACAATGGAAATTTTTCATTTAGATTTACATCTACAGTGTCCATAAACGATAATGGACCGTCGGTTTCCACCGCTCATAAGTTGCACACCTTTCTTACCGATAAATTGCCTCAGTGGGGGGTGACGTTCTCCGAAGGGGAGATTTCAGTGGAGTCCGTCTTAGTTAAAGTGGAAGGAGACGATGACGAGTCGCAGAAAACCGTCTATGTGTCGTGGACAAATCAAGATGAGGATTTGGGCAGTTACATTCTAGGCTTGATCAACGTGATGGGCCAGTGAAAGTTGATATCCTGTGATTGAAGCCCTTAAGGAAATTAGTCAGATTGTTGCTTCGTTGAAAAACAGTGTTTTGTTCATGGTATGTATACCTGAATAAATACATCAAAAAACTAATTTTGTAAAATGTAGCGTCAATAAATGTTACTTTTATGTACGTTTTGCAGAAAAGCAGACAACGGTGCGAATTTTAGTGAAAACAAAGTGTTTATGAGGTGTGGGAACTAAATATATATATTTCAAACTCGATTATTTACTACACAAGCCACTCAGTTACAACTATTTTGCAGATACGTAAACTATTCATAGATGATATAAAATACAAAAAACCGTCGAAACATTCTAATCACATTGAAGCATTTTGGTTTGCCACTCGATGGGAGACAGTATTTCCTTAACATTAACAAATACTGCACTGCCCAGTGCTTTTTCATTTTCATATAAAAAGTCCAAATATAAAATTATTGAGATCATTCAGTACATAACTATTCATGCTTTTTTTGTTATATCAAATGGCGCTCCAGAATGCCTCTTTCCTACATACTACGAAAACTTAACCGAATGTAAATTGCTGATTAATTTTAGACAATCAGTGCACATTAGAACCGTTTGCTAATCATTAAATATAACTATGAATAATCCATAAAGAGCGATAGACACAACAGTCAATTAGTCGTAAAAGAAAATGCAAAAAAACTCGAACGGTATAACAATTCAATAAATAAACTAAGTAGATTTTGGCCACAAAACTATGTTGCCAAGATATTCAGGTGGTTTAATCTCAGATGAGAAAATGTGTGTTTTGTACTTAAATTTTTTTATATACAAATATACTCTTTGAAGTACAAAACAACTTTTTCTATTTTGATTCTTTGACATTGAATTATTTTCAATTAATTAATACAAAACGTGAATCAACAGGTTTTTCAATTGAAATACCTGTTGCTACACGTGAGAACAAGGCTCTACTTATGCCATGATGTCACAAGTTGAAGGGCAGTTAAGACGTGTATAAGTAAGTTTTTCAAAAACGAAATCCCAGGAGAACTAATCTAAAGTAACTTAAGTTATGTGAATGCCACTGCCGGATTCCCAGCACTTAAACGGCATCGACACTAGCATGTGTCGGAGTAGTGTGCCCGTTTGTTTGGGTGTAGTCGACACTGTCTGGCTGTAACAGGGGGCTTTGGGACCGATTGGAGGTTCCACTACTGCTCTCACGCGAGTTGGAGCTGTCTGAGTCACTAGAGTCCGTTTCGGAGTCGGCGGAGTCCGACTGCTGCTTCTGGCATTGTTCCAGTTGGGCCTTCAGCAGCTCGATCTCCCGTTTCAGAGCCTCCCTTTCCTCGTTCTTGTTCTCGATTTCCAGTTTCAGACTAGAGATAATTGTTAGCAGCTCTGTGCTGCCTTGTGTGGCGCTGGTATCCAACGCAATGTACCTTTCCACGAGCTCTTGCTTGGTCATCTCTTGCAGCTGCTCGATTTTCATAGTATGGTACTGATCGTCGAACTCTTGCATGAAGTACTGCGTGTCGTCATCGCCTGGCGATGAGAAGAACTCCTCTCCATCTGAGTCCACACTGAAGCTGGAGTCCCTGGTCCTGGACAGGCTGGCTGTGGAGGCCTGATCAATGTGCCTCAAACGTTCGTCCAACTCCTCGAAGCCTCCATGGTCCTCAATGAGGAACTGGTTGTCGTTATGCGGCGCCTCCGGCTTAACAATGCCCAACTTGAACGATTTGTTCGTTTTCCTGCCATACTTTTGATAGGGATTTTTCCGTTTGCATTTCCCGCGGCGCGTTCGCTTCTTCTTCGGCAGCGCATGATTTGCAGGCGCGTTCGGATTCGACTGGGGCTGGGCTGTTGCGCACGCATCGTTCTGTGTGGGAACGGCGTCTTGAGGTGTAGGAGCGTCGGCGGATGATATCGCCGCGTTTTCCATGCTTACCACTTTATTTTCTTCAGTCATTTTTGCTGGATTTGCTTACTTGGCACTTACAGACACTAATTAAACTATTCACTCTGGACTGGTATTCGGGAGCAGCACAAACTTTGACTTAATTGTTAGAGCGAGCTTACACGACTGTACGGATATCGCCATTTTCCTTTGGTTTTGCTTTTATTGTTCATGTTGAACGTATGGGTGCGCTGCTGACGCCGGAAGAGAGGGTGGGGGACAGAAACTTTCAATATAATTATTGTTACATAATGTGCTAATGAATGTTTATTCCACATTGTGCGCTTAAGAGCACATAAAATGCACCCTCTAAGCGACAAATTTCCACGGACTTTATCGTTCAATATTTGCTATTTTTCAACCAATTTCAAATCAAATCCAATTATATTTGAAACGCTGTTGTCAGTTGTCAGCGTTTTGATTGCGCTTCCAGGAAAACGATTTTTTATTATTGCAGATACTCCACTAGTTTGGAAACTGAGGGCAATATTTTTGCTAACACACTATTGAGTTAAGCTTCGCCGCCTTCGACTAAACGACGAAAAAACGCCTAGTTGCGCTTTGAGCCGAAATTTGGTATTGAAATCAGGCAAAGAGAATCCGTTTAGCAACATTGGGCAAGGACGTTTCCCGGAAACCGTCAACTATCAACTATCAACAAATGGGTACTTTGTCAGGTTATGGGATTGTTTCCAAACAATACATAAAATTTCCAAATATTTGCACCACTCGCCATGGAAAAAGCCTTGGAACCAGTCGAACTATGCACAGAACCCTATAGTTTTTCGAATCTTTCAGATTCTCTAAAATCACTTTCAAATTGCGACCAGAATGGTAAGTTTAGACCATTAATTCCAAAGCTTAATTCGAACTGAATCGTTTAGGTAAAGGTAGTAAAAAGTGGCTAAAATGTAAGCCTACATATCAAACGAGTTATTAGGAGCCTGTAAAATATAAATCAACAAGCTCCCTTCGGAATCAAATACAAATTTCCCAGATATAATTTGCCTGAGCTTTAGAACGACGCCCTTTAGCCAACCGAGACATACTACATAGTTGCTTATAATAACAAGTAAAATTTGTTATTTCCAGAGTCTACAGCCTCGTTATTCAATACGCTAGTGCAAGCAATCGGGGAACTACAACTCAACCGCAGCACCCCAATAACTGACGTGAAAATAGGCAATGTTCCTGCAGAAACAGTTCTAATCAACTGTTTGAAACAGCTGAGACTTAAAGTGACTAACAAACATTCCTGTGACTATGTTCTGGAAAATGCCGCCAAGTTTTTACCAGTTCTGGATACCCTTGTACACTACATATTAACCGAAGAAAATGCTACTGCATTATACACAAAGTATTTGCTGCATGTTTTGATAAACTGGTTGAGCTGTAGCAGCGAGCAGGAGAACAGCGAAAGAAGCATTTTGCTGCAAAAGTACATTTCCTCAAATAAACTGCAAGCATTTTTCTGCAATGCTTATGGATGTTTTCACGAAGTAAGCGCCTTGCTGTATAATATCCACCGCAGCAACTGCTCGCAAATCGAGGACATTGATTTAATCGAGTCCATCTTGTTGCATGATGTTCATCCGAATACCTCCAATGAATATACGGGGTTTTTGGTGGAGCTGTTAATGTCCCAGAATTATGTTTGGGCCAGTTATAGCCAGTTGAAACACCAAGCCAGACTGGCGCTTCAGGATTCATTGAGAGACAATTTTATTGCCGATAAGCCAATGGAAACTTTACCTGAAGAGTGTTTAAAATGCCTGTGCCACGCTTTTAAAACGTCCATTGATGTGGTTTTCCAAGTTTCCAAAGACAGTAAGCATACATTTGTTAATGTGTAGTGCTTGTAGTAGCAATGAAAATTAACGTTTCAGATGATTTGTCTGCGATTCGAGAAGTGGCACTTGTGCTGGAAAATATCGGGCATGCAGCCAGTGTTGAAAAATTCTTGCACATCCTACAAAAAGATAAGGATTTACTGGTGAATGCCGGCGTGCTCTTAATCAATGTTCATCGACTTGGACAAAGTCCCGATCACATTTTCACTCCGTTGAAAAAACTGTCTACTATACAAGATGATGAGTCGTTGCGAAGCCCCATAACGGGGTTCAAAGCTGATCTGATTCGACTTGTTGGGAATTTGTGCTGGAAAAATCGAACAATGCAAGATTTGGTAAGTGCGGTTTTAGGTTTAAGTGCTGCAGTTTTGAAAACCCGTATTTTGTAGGCAAGAGAGGGTGAACTGATTCCGGTACTATTGGACTCCTGCAATATTGATGCCAAAAATCCATGTATCCTTTTTCATATGTTTTTGCAAGATTGCAAAGCACTTTTGGTTCTTTAGATTCGAAATTAATCGGTTTTGGTGGGGGACGATCTTTATTTGAAGCTGGTGAACTTTTCGCGCTTTTAAGCGGCAATAGAAAAGAATTTATTTCTGCTGTTTTGCAAGCCCGAGTGAAGTTACTTGTGAAGATTCACCATTGTACATACTGAAGAACATCCAATGGAAGCAGACCAGACTGTTCTGGCATCGGGTTTGATACAATCTTGTCAGTGAAACAATTCCTTAACATACATAGTTATAATGCAATGGGCGATTTTATCGCTTCGAATTATCTGCGATTGCAATCAGGAAAATCAAGCGATCATTGCAGGCCTTTCCAAGCAAGGCGTGATTAAACCCGACGCTCTGCAGGAATTGGGACTTACGTTGCATGCAGACGGGGAACGAAAAGTTGGTATTATTCGTCTAGATGTCAATGAATAAATTGCATTTTATTTATTTCTGGTTTTATTTTAGTTCCTGCACCAATAACGGATGTTTTTACGCATTATCGTGGAACTGCATTGGAGACATTCTGGACGCATTGGAGAATGCCGCGTTTGGGTGGAAGTTGATTGCAGTTTATTCAGGTAAGTTTCCGATTTTTATCCTAGATGTCTTGCTAAGTTTCGCAAAAAGGGTAAACCCGGAAAACTATTCTACTAGGAAAAAACAAAAATTCGCAATATTAAAGACAAACTGCATTAAGAGCATTCACCTTCCAGTCGTCATTTCCGTATAAAATAAGTTAGTTTATTTTTGAAAGGTACTTTAGCGGCATCAATCTCTTTGAGAAAATCCACGCTTGGAAGCCGTCGCGCCCATTTGCGTGTTAATTGGAATTTAATCCCTTAATGCGATTTTAACTAGACAATTAAAGGGCAACATTTGGCATTATCTGAATACAATTACGCTGCTCAAAGGGATGATAGGGAGCCATGAGGGGCTGGAAACCAGGCCTGGATAGCGAACAGTTTCGTGCTACATTTGTGTGAATTTAAGCAAAATGTGAAGAAAGAAGAATTCCTAGATTTTCAAATAGTTGCGATTGTTTCTTCTGGGATTTGGGAGTTTAATGTGACTGTTGAAGCTATAAGTTTAAATTCCAAAACTTCTGAAAATACTCATTTTCTATTGGCCAATCAGCTGTGGTACGCACGGTTTTTCTTTCTTCTAACACAGATTTATGCTTCTTTTGTTCAAACTATCGCAGATAATGGGAAAATTGCTATTGTTTTTGCATAAAGCCATTAAGCGAACGGAAAAGGGCATTATTAAGCTGAAGCTACTATCTTTCGACACATTCCAGGCCTTCGGTGCGTCCTTAATAAATTTTCAGACTTGATAAGCTTCTTGAATTGTTCTTGCAGTTCAGTTTCCCCGTTAGTCTTGTTGCAGGTGTCATTTTGATAAGAGCATTTTCAGTGATTAGTTTTCTCGGAAAAATGCACGATTTCCTCATTTCCATTGGAAATTGAGAAATGTCTGATTCTTTTGTTAATTAGGTTTTCGATTGGAGACATGAAGAGAGTGAAGTCGTAACTGCAGCTGTTGGGAATTGTGCTCAATATGAGGAAATACTGGATTATTTGGTGAGTTTTTTAATTCTTTTATTATTCACTTATAAGTGGTCTGTTGTTGAAGCAAAATTTTTCGGCTTCAATTTCTAAGCTTTATTATAAGAAACATATTTTATTACATAAAACTTTCAAAATGGATAAAAAAACATCTTTAAACGGGGGTTTCTAACAATGAGCGGAAAATATGCCATGTTTTATGGCATCAGGATGTCATTCTTTTAATGTGGGAGATTGTTAAGCAACTATAGAAGTCAAATAAGGCTCTTTATCTTCGACTTATTTACTTTACGCAGATAATGTTGCGTATGGTGAGAATTCGGAGAAGAGGCTTTGTTGGGTTTTTAGTTCAATTAGGGAACGATCAGTTTACAAAACTCCATCAAGTTTTAGCTCTCCAGGAACGGAAGTAGTTTCGAAATATGCCATCGAATTCCAGACTAAATCCGAGCAATGATAAAGTAATTTGAAAAAATCCAATTCTCTATTATTAACTAAACAATGCACATCAGTAGAGCCAATTCTGCATGACCGATTCAGCATCATTCAATATCCAAGTAGCCATCAACAATACAGCCGGAACAAAAGAGCTAAAACAAACGATTATTGCCAAAACGAATTAGCAAATGTTCTTTTTTTTTGAGCTTCCGTGATTTCAACAAAACACAGGAACTACAGCCCACGGTTCAGTATGGGATTTCAAAGTTGTCTCGACAGGCAAACCGTTTATTAAATATGATGGCATTAAGCTGGCATTAAAAGCGTTTACTGTCGTTTAATAATGGTTGTTCACTTTGTGAATATCGGCTTACAAAATGATGCATTTATGTGGATGCTGTACGAGCTCAAATTTACTTTCAATCTTTTAAGGTGATTAAATTTTTTTTCCGTTCGAATTCGAATATCTTCACCCGACAAAAAAATCGGTTTTGTTGCCGATCTTGTTTACGGAGGCTGCGAAAGCCTGACAATAATTGTCGGAGAAATAAAGCGCTTTTCTGCTGTGATCGATTTTGGTGTGAATCTGACAATGTTGATTTTTCGTTTGATTTGTGCCCAATTTGAACAAAATATTGTATAAATGCTCCACATTTTTGTCAATCAAACCATTTGGCAATTTAGCAGTTTGGATGTTTAAGGCCGAATTTGGCCATAAATATCTCTTATTATCCTTAGAGACGAAAATCGAATAGTTCCTTAAGAGGTTTCATAAACGTCTCTAAGTCGCAGCCCGGACAGCCATGTAGATTTACAATGGAAAGCATTACGGTTTGAAAGCGTCGGAGTTTTCCATTTAAAACCGTAAATATCGACAAACCATGCTCATATTCATATCTCACCGCGAGATGTATATTAGCCAATATTATTTATTCGTTGCCGCAATGTTAAGTCTTTAGAAGAGGCTTTTATAGGTATCGTGACTTCTTGAGGTTTATGATGTAGAAGAATTTAAAGAGGTTTTTATAAAATATGACTCCGACAACGAAACATCTCTATTAGACGATTGCAACGATGTAGATATGTTGAAGATTTACGTGAAAATGAGCTTCGAAATTTTTTTGTATTACGTAAATCGCTTTCAGCGAGATTTTTCAGCTGGAAATCGTCACAAAAATGCAAATTTGTACCTACTTATCAACATGGCAAAATTCAATTGTTTTTCCTTGACGTTTCGCAAGCAGGATTGGCTTGCATCTTCAGAGGTAGTTGCTACTTTTCAGATCTTCAAAACTGTCGTCATTGAGCTAAAGAAAACCTCACTTGATGAGAGATTTTCTACAGAAAACTAATCGCTGAGCCGGAATAGTAAGGATAATTCTTCCTTCTAAATAGCTAGCATTTCATCTGCAAGCGCATAAAACCCCCGACTTTCTCCTAATCGCATACCATTTTCCCGTACACCAGCAACAGTTAAACCGGCAAATAATAAAATAAATTTCACCAATAAAACGAGCAAACTATCAGTGGACACATTGGCAAATGTGTTTGCCTTGTCCGCAATCCTATCCATAAATTCCGGTAAAAAATTGAAACATACTGTATAGACTCACAAAGAAAATCCGCAAGCAGTAAAAAGATAAATGGCGTTTCGTTGGGCTTTCATGTTCATAATTGCATTTGAATGCTAATTATTCGGTTTTTGTTTGTTGCAAGCAATGTTGGGAATTTATATGCCCATGAAGTTACGACCCGATGTGGGTAGAAGTCGAATTTCGATAAAACTTTTTTTGCGAAGTCCTTATAAGAACATCAAATTGAAAGGCGATTGCTTTATGAATTAATCAAAGAGTAGAAGTTGGTTTTGGAGAGCGTAAAAATTACATGCAGGAAATTCAGGAAAGAAAATAGAATTTTCCAGCTTTGACTAGTCGTTTTCTGTTTTTTTTTATTTTAATTTTCTGTTTGTTTGAATATTTTCGGGTTTCCGCTGTTGCTTTCTTCTTGTGGAGTTTCAACTTTATGCTATTCTTTGATTCATTAAAAAATATAAAGTGTTTAATACAAAAATGGCTTCAACTTTCACAGGAAAACCAAATTTTTTTGCCTGACTTTTCGTCGATTGTTGGGATGGGTTTTATTTCTATATGGTGATTTTTGCAACAACCTGCGCAAGAATCGAGAAATGCTACCGAGGAGAATCGCCGATTTTAACTTTTTTCATCAGAAAGTTTTTTGCAACTTATAATTTTTTTTATAAATATTTCAAAACAATGACTTTTTGAATTGTTTTTTGGAAGTGAACTGGAGGCAAAAGCTTTCATCCCAATGAATTCAACAAGACAAAACGATATGAAAATGAGTTAAAAAAAGCATGTTTCAAGCTAATCAAAATGGAAATTGCCCTGTAAATATGCGTTGTTAAACTATTGCTTTCCCGAAAAGGGTCATAAAATCGTTGAATGCACATCTGCATTAACAGTTTGGTTGGCAATATCTGTTGTTAAATGCCATTAGATAATCTTATCTGTACAGATAGATATCCCGTAGTTTCACTATCATTTGCATAAATCATGAAATGTTGGCGGCTAATAATAAATTTGAAAATTAACCAACGCTTGACTTGATGTAGAGTAATTTACGACTAATTTATTGAAAAACATAAACATAATAATATGATGAATATAGCCTGGGAGATGTCGGCAAGATACTAAATTATTGTAATAATAGGAAATTTATGAGAGTTGGGCCTATCTAGGAGAGGTTCGATTAAACGTATTTTATTGGCTTGGGGCTCTTACACTTTGTAAAACTGGTAGTTCTAAGTAAAGGTTAGGAAAATAGGACTTTGGGGCTGAAACCTATGGAATTTGGGGCAAGCTATTGATTAGATCTGCTTGGTAATAACGCCTAAGGATTTTTTAATTAAAAAAATATAATTTTAACACTCCGCACTAAAATTCTAGAAAAATCAAATTTCTTTGCACAGAATTTCCCCATACGTTATAAAGAAATTGTATGCAATAGAAACTGGATTTTTTCTAGGATTTTAGTGCGGTTCAATGCAAATGCGTATTATTGAGCGTTTTAAGCGCATGTGAGTAGAAATGCTCAATGGAAAATGATTTAGAAGTGGGAAGAATTGATTTAATGACAATACTGATAATTCAACTGATGATTTTTATTAATTTATATTTGCCTTCTAGTGCTTTCTGGATTATTTTCAATTTGTGTCACTTTGCGCAATAATAACGTGTTGTGTTCTTCTCATTTATTACATAAATCTTCAATAAAAATGCCTTTTTATGTTTTGGGTTATCGACTTGTTTGCACTTTTGCCCCTGCGAAGAAATTCTGCTCCCAGCAGTGAGGATCATTTTTAAATAAAATTCGTGCTAAACGCTTCTTATAAGGACTCAGGCCTTAGCCATTTTAAGGGTGTGTATGGAAAAGTAGTTCTTTGCGCGATTATGACCATGTATAAAGGCTCCCCGTAAAAATGACCGCAAATCACGGAAACCTACCAACTCAAGTTACCGACTATTACTTTACAATTTATTACCGCTAACCAGTTTTCACAATATTGTGTTACCGCACGATCGGTATTTCATATTTATTAGTAATTTGGTTTGCAATAATTAGCGCCTACATAACATAACAATATGAGTACAGAGGGGTTCGGCTCGTTTCTATTGGACGATCAGGTCAGGTAGGACTGCGGCAAGGTGGAAAGAGACATGAAAGAGAACAGATCAACCTGACCGGTATATTCCATCTTTCATGTCCATACCAATGTGTATCTCTTTCAGTTTTTGATTCGCTGCATCCTCACGAGGACCAAAAACTCAGCACGACCGTCCGTCCGCATGACCCGATCTGAGATCGATTGATTTTGGTTCCGAGCACTTGGCTCGCAATTATTCGCAATATGATGCACCGTTGATTAATTGTTTGAATTGTTTTTTTCTCGCCATAATGAGGCTTGAAACGATTTAGGTTTGTTGAAGTTTTGTGGAAAAATTGCCAGGTAAAATTCTCGCGCAAAATTGTGACCTCAGTGATGTTTGGTGATTTAAGTGTGCAATGAATTTGATTCCGTCTTCAGCTGTTCAGCATGGTCCCTAGAGACTTTGGACGGGGCTTCAGGGCACTTGTGGTGCTTGTTTTGTGGTATCAACAGTTTAGGTAATTTATCATTAATTTTCCTATGAATAAGAAGAAAGTTATTGAAGTCAATGAATTTAATGAGAAGTTTATTTATTGAAAAAAAGGCAACGATTGGTTACAAAATTTCTTCTTAGAACTCATATTAGACTAAGGAATTTCATGAGCCTTCCTCAGTCTAGACAATAAACTTTTTTCAGCGAGGGAAGGATATAAAGGCAATAAAAATCGTTTTCAGGGCACATCATTAGAGAACAATGGTTTATAGACGCAATTAACGGTCAGTTTTCTCTTAAACTATTCTTTAACCTGCCAGATATTTAACAGCCTGATGATTTGAGAGACTTCCTAGGCGAAACGTTGCGATCATTGGAAAGGCTGCTAATGAGTTAATTTTGGAAAATTATAAAATATTTCCAACAGTTGTTACTCGTATATATTCGCTTTGGTAAAATTTATTGCATTTATCTTATTTTTTAAGTTCTCATTTTCTGCGTCTTTATTTTTCTAGTGAGAAAATCAGATTTAGATTTTTTTCCTTTGCGATTTTTTCGTTTGTGTTGCTCGTTTTGTTGTAAAACTCGATTTTATCTTTTATTATTCAATGGTTATTGTGCGATTTTTGATGCAACAAACAAGCTGATTCACGTACCTCTGTTTTATTGAGTGTATTTTTAATCTTCAGTGTTTAATTATGTTGAACAAGGATTCGTATTTATGGTCCTATTGTTCGCTGTGTTTAATCTTTATTGCGACTGTTGTTTAGTTGGTGTTTTTTGCAGTTGCGATTTTTCTTGCTGGTCAAGTTTAGGAAAAACCCTTGTTTGGATCAAATGTTTTATTAGGGTTTTGTGTTTCGACATTAATCAGAAATTTATTTGGATGTATGGCTTTTTTTATTTTCTTGTTTTGGGAACGAGTAACGTTTTTGCTAGCATTGCTTTGAAACTAGTGAGTTTTTCGGGTTTTCGAGTGGAAAATAATCTGTTTCGGGCGCAATTTTTTGCTTTGTTGTCTGTAATGTTTATATTTATTACTATTATTGCAAGATTTATTGCAATATTCAAATGTCATTTTTATAACAACCCAACAGATAACGCAGCACTAAAAACATTGAAATTTTATGCATAAAAATTGCTTTTTTAAATTTAAACGTCTGATGACAAAAAAACCGAAACTACAAACTAGCAATAAAAGAACATTGAGAAAAATTGCGGATCTTCATGCGCACTTAATCAACGTTTTCTCACGGCCTGCTAATAAGGCTATTTTGGCTAATTTTTATGCAAAAATGCAGATTAGTTAGCTGAGCCTGAGGAGCATTTTCATTCCGACAGGCTGGCTAATAATTAAATTAACCCTTGGCGAAATTGGCTATCAGCGAATTTTTAATTGACTGCATCCATTTCAGTTACGTCCTAAAGTCGCGTAAAATATGCGTTTGGAAAATTAATTTTTAAATTCGCTGCGTTCCTCTGTCTAGACGGAAATTGCTGCTTGTTGCAAATTTATATATTTTTTTTTAATGAATTTTAAGCTTATTTTCCTTCCTGCAACGGTGAAGGTGCGGATAAACACCTAAGCGCTAGAATAGAAATGCCAATTAGCACTATATGTATTATGATTATTATTGCAAGTGTTTAAGTAACATTCAGTGCCTTAATGAGCCACTATTGAAAATCGTCCTTTCTTGCAATATTTATTATGAAATTCTGTTAAACTCTCTGCCTAAATTAGTGGAAAAATTCGTAAAAAACCAATAAAACATTCGTAGATGTTTGGAACTGTTGTCTACGGAATTGTGTACTGTAGGAGAATCAACAGGAAATCCCTTCGTTGTTTCTCAATTCTGGTTATCTTCCGCTGATCGTTTGACGGTGAAAATCGGACGTAAAAGTTCTCAAAAAAACTGAATTTTCTTATTTGTTAGATACACGTTAATATCTGGTCAAACAAGGTTTTATTAGACGTTAAACACTGTAAAATTGCGCCTTCAAACCCAGCAACATATCGGTGTTCACACGCGCGCCACAAGCAACCGGCCCTAAAGACCTTCGAGTTCTAAGTGTTTGTGAACAGTTTGGCTGGTTTTTTTGGGTGCATCAGCATGAAAAATGGCATGCAATTTTCTGGAATAATCCGTTGCATCAGCGTCGCTGTTTTCTTGGAAAAGTGGTAAATGTTGTTATGTTCTTTTTTTAATTTATTTTGAGTTTGTGAGGCTTGTGGTCGCCTTATTACGCCCAGCAGTCGTTATTGAAGTTAATTTTCTTTGAGCATTTGCAATTCTCAAAATATTTTCCTAAATGGCAAGCTTTCTTTGCTAGTTGAGAATTGATTAAAGTAAAATTATAAAATTATTAAAATGAGTTGGTTTCTCAGGTCGCAATTTCTAATTCAAATTTGCGTAAAACTTCCGAATAAGTTCCGGTTTAAATTCATCATTTTGAAGTTAATACAGCAACTTCATGTTCAAATTCAAAAATAAAGTCCTGTATGAGTTCCATTTTGAGAAATTTTTGAAAACAAGTTAACAGTATGAATTGTCGCAATTTCAGGTTCAGAGCAGATATTTCCAGGTTGCCTTTAAAGTTTTCACTGGAAAAGAATAATTTCGAATTTAGAGGTGACACTTTTCAATTAATCATTAGTTTTTTTTCTTTTAAGCAAAACCAGAACAAAAATAGCTAATTTTTAAATTCAAATTGCGACTTTCGCCAACCATTTTTAAGTCAAATTTGAATGCAAAATTCAATAGTTCACCACTTTGAGGTGTGAATTAAGCCATTTGAGTCCGGAATAGATGATACAATAATCGTTTTGAAAATGTGTGATATTGAAGATAAAATTGGAACGAGCACGTGCTTATTTATCCCAAAACGATAACAGGTTTTTCAGCAATTTATTAGCCATGGCTTGTCAATTCATTTAATTCCAGTTTAGCTACATTTATTGGTTAATACCCGCGAATGGGTCGTAAATTATTACGGTAAAATATAGATTTTTTTGTTGTAAAAATGTGTATTTTTGAATTTAGCAATGCTGTGGTTGGTTTTATCAGTAGACGTCATTATCGTCATAAAGAGTAGATAATAATAGACTTACGACTTTTACCGACAGTACGTTTTTTCTTTCTAGTAAAAAGTTCAGCATTTTGTTTATATTTGACAATTAGTCGAACAGCTCGGGTTGTTTATGGCCGGTCGGAAACAATAGAGAAACTTGCGTGAATGGAAGGCGCGTTATGGGATTCACGTGATTTTCTAGATCAAGGGGAGGATGGGAATTTTCGTTTGTGATGCTCGTGACTGTACTTTTTAGTGAAACGGTATGCGTTGGGGAAAATCGGACTTTTTTGCGCTCATTTTTGTGATTTGGATACAACAGCTTCAGTAAGTTTTGTTCAGCTCCTTTTTACCACTTGATTATTGCCCTCATTCAGTGAGCAGATAAACTCCCCAATTTTCTTGTTTTCTTGCGATCTAAAACTGATTCCAGCAGAGGATGATTTGAAACGTTTTATTTGGCACGTAATTTCTCCACATTTTATTAAAAAATATATTTTTACGCAACCTTTTCAATCAATTTTGTTTGGTGCGTCCTCAGCGGTATCCAAGAGAAAATTTGGCGCGGCTCTTGTGCAAACTTTCGAGCGCAACACTTCTGAGGATGCATGCCACTGCTGCTGCAAAACGTTAGGAAAATATCATTTTCTCGACGGTTTTAAATGCGATTGCAGTTAAATTTGTTGTTTATATACAAGCTGTTCTAATGTAGATTCACGTGGTTGCAAATTTTTTCCATGTTAGAAAGTGGCATTGACCAGTTAATAAAATCGTTTGCAAACAATCTGTTGTCGGCATGACGTTGATTTTATGTTGTTTGCAATATGCACTTCCACAAAACCCTAGTTTTATTGAGATAATCTCGAATATGAGGGCCATAAAATGTTGTAAAGCAAATCCGGACGCACTTCCAAAAATCGTAAACCTTATGGCCGAAGCCATAGTATCCAAACAGTTTCTTCAATTTAATTTAGTTTAATTGCGCAAACAAGGAAAAGTCCATGTGACGTGATAGTGGGAAAAATGTGTTCACAGTTAATTCGAGTATAATCGGCTCTAAGCCATTATTTTGTAAATTCCACTGCTAATAATCAAATCGCGTTCAGCCCAAGTCAATTCTACACAATATTTACACGGCTGATCGATGGGTAATTGCTTTGTCAAACGTTTAAACCCGTAGTTATGTAGATTTGCAATTGCCGTCAGAAACGTTGCATTCGAGATGTTATCCGCGGAATTGCAATGATTAATATGAATTTAATCGAATATAAATCCACAAAATCCGGCAAAAAGTCACTATTAATTAGCTCACAGTCACGTTATGTGAAAGTTAAACATTGCTATTAACTAGCTGTACAGGGTGTTGGGAAATTATGCGCCAAAGTTGTACTGCATCCTTAAAGGATTGTCGCAATGAGCCAAATTGGCTATTGTTTTAAAATATGTGTTGTTTGTTAAATTGAGCCAAACATGTTCATTGTCTCGAGCGTGAAGCTTCCAAGGTGATTTTCCATGAGTTTGTTGCATTTCTCTTTTACTAATGAAATTGATGTAGAATTTGAGACATTTTGAGTGACTGAAATTTATTGAAAAAACCGACCCGTTATGAAATTTTCGGTCAAAATTCAAAAATATACGTGTGCGTTTACTGAGCTCAATGGATTCAATTCGGAGTCTATAAAAATGAAGATCGCGTCCATTAAAGACCGTGGCAGCTCCAAAACTGCTTAAAATAGGCCAAAAATGTCGATATTGATTCAGGGTGTTTTTCAATGAGTTTGTTGCTTTTCTTGCTTCCTTCGAATGAAAATAGTGTACAGCTCAGGGAATTTTGAGACACTTGAAAATTTAATTTTAGATTTTAATTCAAAAAGTGTTTTTTGAGTTTAGTGAATTGTTTTCGACCCAATAAGCTTCTTGAAATGTACATATAAAATATTGAGTCTATTAGAAGACAGTTATCAGTGGTTAAAAGTAGTGATTGCTCAAAAACCGTTTAAAATAGACAAAAAATGGCGATAACTTCAGGTCGAAGGCTTCCGGCGTGTTTTTAAGTCAACTCGTCGCGTTTCTCGCTTTTTTCGGAAGAAAACGATGTGAAAATTGAGTCAATTGGAGAAATTCGATATTTTCTGAAAAAATTTACCTCCACCCCTTAGTAATTTTCGGTCTAAAATAAAAAATTTGCATAAGTGTTTTTTGAGTTCAATGGATTGTTTTGGACCTAATAAGTTTCCTAATATGCTTATATACATTTTTTGAGTCAATAATAAAAAAGATATCGGCGGTTGAAAGTCGTGATTGCTCAAAAACCGCTTAAAATAGACCAAAAATGGCGATATCTTCAGATCGAAGGCTTCCGATAACAATGCAAAACGACAGAGGAATTTTCATTTCTCAAATCCACCGGGAAATATTTGTTTTTTAGATTTTTCGGTTTTTCAAAAAGCGCATCAAACAGCCCAAAAATGTGGATTATTTTCACGAAACTGATCAGTGAAAATTCCAGGCATTTTCAGTGACTTGATATTTTGGTGTAAATATTGCAACTCTTGCGGAACAAGGGAAATTTGAAAACAATCAGTGAACAAGCAAATAAACTGCTTAATAAGTTTATCATGTTTAATCACTCCTGGAAGTTGTTGCGCATTATTTCCCTACACAAACCGTATAAAATTGCCATTGGTTAAAGTTCAGTGGTTTAGATGGATCTTGTGGGCATAATGGGAAGAATATTCGGCATCCATAAAAACGGCAATAGAAGCCGACTGATTACGAATATATCTTAACGCCTAGACGATAATTAATTGCGCCTATTAAGCCCCAACCGATAACACGAAATTTCTCTAAGGTGTGAACAATTTTATAATCGTCACCGAATTAAAAACATTTAATTAACATTTTAAGCCTGCCGTTAATACCGTTCCTATAATTGCTGAATCAATCTTGGAATGAGGTGTTGCAAGATTATTGACTAGATTGGATTTTTAATTACGATTTGAGTCTAATTAGTTTAGTCAGGAACTTGTCGAAAAAGTATGTTTGCTTCCTAGAGGCAGTTTTTTTCTGTTTCCAGTCAGACAACTCTGGATTGTTTCGTGATTTCTAATTGGTTTGTTGACGATTGTTGGTCAATTGGAGAAACTTTATTCGTTTTCAAGTTGATTTAATGATGCTTTCCGGAATGAATGGCGCATAAATCTCCGGAAGCCTAAAAATAAATGACGAATCTCTAATCTGACGTAATGAATTGGGTTGCCCAATTTTAGCAGCGAGGAAAAAAGCGGCAGTTGTGTGATTAATCATCATATATATTCGGTTGTTTGTGATTTTACATCTAATTAGAAGCCCTAACACAATGTAAATGCAAATTGCC
Source organism: Dendroctonus ponderosae (assembly GCF_020466585.1). NCBI lineage: Eukaryota > Metazoa > Arthropoda > Insecta > Coleoptera > Curculionidae > Dendroctonus > Dendroctonus ponderosae. The sequence continues at coordinate 1,009,920 of NW_026018814.1, forward strand.
AGATATATTTACTCGCGGCCTTAATTTGAATTTCATTCAGATAATTGAAAACTGTTTACGAAAAGTGTTGAATTACGGATGAAACTTGCCGATGATCAGGGATTTTGAAGACTTAATGAGCCAATTGAAGAGTTGAAAAAGTGATTTTAGTTGGCTTGAGTGCGGCTATTTAAAGAAAACTAAAATTTTTCCATTCAAAAAGTCCATTCAAGCGCATCAATGGTTTAGGACCTCCAGTCCAATGTAAATTCCAGTTCATAAATAATTCTCTGCCATCTAGACAAGTAAATTTATCCTAAGGAAATACTTTTAAAAGGCCGTTTAGATTTTTAATCACAAAGTGCCCCGCTGCTTCACTACCAATAATTTCTGGTATTCATGGTATCAGAGAAAGCTTTGTGGTGTGATTTCCATCTGGTACTGGACAGGAATTTTCTATTGCTCATGCCACGAATTTATTTGTTTTTCAATGAATTCATACAATAGAAATAAAAGACTTTGTCAATGCAGTTTGTGAGCATGTTCTATTTAATTCACTTACACTATATATTATAATTTGAAAAAAGTAAATCAGCGAAATATTCATGAATTGTATGCAGGCACATTGCTGCTTTGGCGTGGGTTTCTATAAAATAATACGACGATTAATCATAACGGACAATATGCAGATCATGGTGTCGATTAAATAGAAATAATGCATAATATTCCTTTTATATATCAACAATTTTTTTCTAATGCCTAAATCTCCTAATAAATTATTGTCAATTTCGATTAATGTATTTATTATTGAAATTGCCTTTAATAATTCACATAAATATGTATGGTAGTGTACGCGATCGCGAAATGCTGCACGATTGTTCACTGCTCTGTTAAACTTTTCACTTATTTTATTCCCTTTGTTTGAACAGTTTTTCGGCTCTTAAACTAATTAAAATTAAGTTGTTTGGTTAATATATTATTTTCCTTCCTGGGCTCCAGTCAAAGTGTGAAACAAAAATTTGTATATCGTTTATTTCATAACGTTTCGGCGAGACAACAGCACCATCAGCAGACCATTTGATGGCGCTGTTTGTATGTGTATGAAATAAACGATATACAAATTTTTGTTTCACACTTTGACTGGGGCCCAGGAAGGAAAATAATATAATAACAATTACACGCAGTCAGGAAAATAAATCAAAATAAAGTTGTTTGGCCAGTTTGGTTGAGTTAAAGTCAATAAGTGTCCTCTTTATTCGTTGTTTTGCGTCTAAAAATATAGTTTCGAGCTGTTTTTTGTGTAGTTAATTTTGCTTTAAAGCGATATTTTCAAATTTGTTATACTCTGATTTTATAGCAGAATTTCGAGCAGATTCGAAAAATGTCAAGGTATGTTAAATCCGGGTGGTTTGAGGGTCACGTTTTATGTTTCTTCCGCCAATGGGTCCTTAAAACACCATTTAACATTTTCAAGCGAACGGGCATAATTTATCAATAGAGAAACTGCAATTTTTTCATATTTGCTTTCAGATTAAGGTGAAATGGGTGCAAAAATGTGGTTAACTCCGGGGGAATCTGTGAAAATTATCTTAAATCTTTCAAGAGCATTTGTTGATTACAATTCTAGGAGTTTGAAAGACGGAAAATTATCAAAAGATGCGGAAAAAGCGTTTTCGTGTTTCGCAATCACGAGTGACTTGCATCTTCAGAGGTGTTACGCTTAGGTTTGGGTAACACTGTGTTGTGGAGCCTTTGTGTTGATCTTTTTGAGCAAATGTTTAAAGGGGATTTTAAAATTTATTCTTTTTGGGCCACTTTGAGCTGTGTGGAAGATATCCGGACAACATTTCCATTAAACCTTCCTTTCTCAGTTATTTGCATTGAAGTCAAATGCAAAACTTCGGTTGCTTCGTGTTGATAAATGCCTTCTTTCGCTGCAGTACCTGGCATGAATCATGTGCAACTCCATACCCCGTAGAAGTTTCGGGACACATAAAATATGCAAAACTCTTTCAAAAATGGCACTTCGACTGTAAAATGTCGCTTTTTAGTGCAAAGCAAAGACAGATATGGTGAAATTGGCACCGAGAAGGAAACACCTTGAAACCGAAACTTGAAATGTTATTCATGCAAGAAAGACGGTCATTAGCAGAAGCCGCAAACGGTGAGCTGGAAGTAATGTCGCCTGAAGCTTCAAACGTTTCTTTGCTGATGGACATGAGACACTTACATTCCTGCTACCGAGCTTTTATATGTATTTGCCGCTTTTTAAACTAAACGCACTCTGTCTATCAGTCATTATTAACGACTCGAACGAGTTTAAGATTCTTTGCGTATTTGGAATTGCTAACCAGGCAATAAACAGCCTGAATCAATCAATCTTAACGTGTGCGATCAATTAAAGAGGCGTTTTCCAACATTTTGTTCACCCTCGTATCTGGACTGTTTGCCTAATCAATTTACTGCACCTGCCTTTAAGTTAAGTGTCCTTTCTTTTTATCTCAACCCCAAAAAACTCGTTATTATACGGTGTGTCCGTCTAAGTAGTGCCAGGTGTAAAACAAAACGCCGTCCACCCAGGTAACTTTTCGACAATTTATTTTCCTTGTTGTCATCACGTTCAGCACTTAGCTTGTGGTCAATGCAACACTATCTTTTTGATAAGAGAACGAAACGTATTTGGCAGGTTTTCGAAATGGCTTTGACACTACAAGAGGTGGAACACTATCGTCTATACAGATTTTTGCAGTAATCTTCTTAAGATTGACGAATAAAGGAGAATCTCCGGCTTATACACAGCGAAATATTTCAAGAATCTCTCTCAGTGCATTTCGTTTTGATATTTTTCCTGGTACAAATGTATTGAAACATATCGGAGAATTCAACAAGAAAAGCCGCACAAGACTTGAATTAGTAACTGGTTTCCGTTTCGCAATTTAAAGAATGCCCCTTGCCGCGCATTTCTTATGCAAGAATGAAGTTCCAATTTTTCTACCTGTTATCAGTGGCAAGAACCGTTTCTCGTACTCGCAAAATCAGATTTTCTTCACAGATTCCATTGTAGTTTGCAGTGAATTCTCATTAAAATCGTCAACTTGGACTTGTCTCGATGGCTTTGAAGGCATCAATAAAACGTGTTTCAACGTACATTAGACTCAAATGGCAAAATGTTAACAGAGACGTAATGATCGTACAGTGCCTGTATCTATCATATGTTAACTGATTAGGAAAGTCGGAAAACATTGATTTATTGGTATTTGTATATCAACTACATGGCTTTGTTCTTGTTTTTTCGTGTATTTTTAGCGGATTTACATGCACAGTTAATGGACAATTTATACGGGATTTTTTGCTTTAGTCGGGTTTTTAATTTATCTTTGATGTCACTCCTCCATTATGAGCGGATGTGGCAGGTTTTTGAGAAAATGGAGACAAGAATAATGAATCATTCCCACTCAAAACTGGACTAAGATGCGAATTTTCAAAGAGAAGGTCGGTGGTAAAAGCATTAATTTTGACTCCAATATTGTTAATATTTGCCAATATTGTTAATATAATTAAGATCGACATCGTGTCTTAAGTCTGCGTCTTTTTAATGTCTGCTTTTCAGCTCTTCCAAAACTGGTGAAATTTACAAGTTCCTCCTTGCTTTAGTTTGGAAGATACGAATTTTTCAAAGATCGCGGTTATGTAAAACACTAATTATGAACCCGATTATTCACTTAGTGGGCAAAACTAATGATTTCAGCGATTTTTATGAAGTTTTCAGCATCTTTAAAGTGAAGTGTCGTCTAAAGATAGTGAAACTTTCAAATTACTATTTGCTTTAGTTTGGAAGATGCGAATTTTTAAACGCGGGGCGCAGTTGAGTAAAAAACATCGATTAAGAGACCGATATTTATAAGGCGGTCAAGACTTAGAAATTTTGGAGATTTTTATGAAACTTTCAGCATCTTTAGAGTCGAGTGTCTTTTTAAGATGGTGAAACTTTCAAATTACTGCTGGCTTCAGTTTGGAAGATGCGAATTTTTGAACGAGGGAGCGTAGTTGTGTAAAAGCATCGATTAAGAGACCGATATTTTCAAGGCAGGCAAGACTCAGAAATTTTAGAGATTTTTATGAAACTTTCAGCATCTTTAGAGTCAAGTGTCTATTTAAGATGGTGAAACTTTCAAATTACTCCTCGCTTTAGTTCGGAAGATGCGAATTTTTAAACGAGGGAGCGTAGTTGATTAAAGTCATGGATTAAGAGATCGATATTTACAAGGCGGGCAAGACTCAGGAATTTTAGAGATTTTTATGAAACTTTCAGCAACTTTAGAGTCAAGTGTCTTTTTAAGACAGTGAAACTTTCAAATTACTGCTGGCTTTAGTTTGGAAGATGCGAATTTTTAAACGAGGGAGCGCAGTTGAGTAATAACATCCATCAGGAGACCGATATTTACAAGGTGGGCAAAAATAAAGAAATTTGGCGATTTCTATGAAACTTTCAAAATCTTTAGAGTCGAGTGTCTATTTAAGATGGTGAAACTTTCAAATTACTGCTGGCTTTAGTTTGGAAGATGCGAATTTTTAAATGAGGCAGCGCAGTTGAGTAATAACATCCATCAGGAGACCGATATTTACAAGCCGGGCAAAACTCAAGAAATTTGGCGATTTCTATGAAACTTTCAAACATCTTTAGAGTCGAGTGTCTTTTTAAAATGGTGAAACTTTCAAATTACTGCTGGCTTTAGTTTGCAAGATGCGAATTTTTCAACGAGGGAGCGCAGTTGAGTAAAAGCATCGATTAAGAGACCGATATTTACAAGGCGGGCAAGACTCAGGAATTTTAGAGATTTTTATGAAACTTTCAGCATCTTTAGAGTCAAGTGTCTTTTTGAGATGGTGAAACTTTAAAATTACTGCTGGCTTTAGTTTGGAAGATGCGAATTTTTAAATGAGAGAGCGTAGTTGATTAAAAATATCGATTAAGAGATCGATATTTACAAGGCGGGCAAAACTCAAGAAATTTGGCGATTTCTATGAAACTTTCAACATCTTTAGAATCGAGTGTCTTTTTGAGATGGTGAAACTTTCAAATTACTGCTGGCTTTAGTTTGGAAGATGCGAATTATTAAACGAGGGGCGCAGTTGAGTAAAAACATCGATTAAGAGACCGATATTTACAAGACGGGCAAGACTCAGGAATTTTAGAGATTTTTATGAAACTTTCAGCATCTTTAGAGTCAAGTGTCTATTTAAGATGGTGAAACTTTCAAATTACTGCTGGCTTTAGTTTGCAAGATGCGAATTTTTAAATGAGAGAGCGTAGTTGATATAAATATCGATTAAGAGATCGATATTTACAAGGCGGGCAAAGCTCAAGAAATTTGGCGATTTCTATGAAACTTTCAACATCTTTAGAGTCGAGTGTCTTTTTAAAATGGTAAAACTTTCAAATTACTGCTTGATTTAGTTTGGAAGATGCGAATTTTTGAACGAGGGAGCGCAGTTGAGTAAAAGCATCGATTAAGAGACCGATATTTTCAAGGCAGGCAAGACTCAGGAATTTTGAACATTTTATGAAACTTTCAGCATCTTTAGAGTTGAGTGTCTTTTTAAGATGGTGAAACTTTCAAATTATTACCTGATTTAGTTTGGAAAATGCAGATTTTTAAAGAGAATGCGCTGTTGGATAGAGACACGCATTGCCGGATCCAGCTCAGGATTATGAACTAAAAATTACTCAAAATTTGGACAGAAAGGTGCGCTTAAATAGGGTAGTGCTGTAGGAGACACAAAAGCATCTAAAGCTTCGCCTTGGGAAGAAATTAATCATACATTTTTCAACTTCCAACACTTTAGACTCTCTCTCTAGTAGCGCGTTTTCCTAATTAGCCATTAATTACCGGTATATTGTAGTCAATTACCGAGTGGTTTTGTGAGTATTATCTCAATAAAACGACCCAAATAAGCATTGCAAGATAATACTTCGGAACTGGTTGGAGGAGAGTAGCCAGTCTGTGACACATCCAAAGTGCCGCCGTTCACAAGAATCTGAATATAAATATCTCGAAAAGAGAATAAGCCCATAAATTTGATTAAAGTTTAAGGTTTACCCTATAATTGGCAGGCATTTATATTATGCTGTTATATGTGCGCTTATTAGGTTTGAACTATTTTAATGGCCAATTTGATGATCGTTATTTCTAGCTTGAAATGCGTATGTTAATTTGGGGATTGGTAGTCTCAGGAATTATGGCATCGATTATGCGTCGGTATTAGTCTTTCGTATTTTAATCGGGCGGTTTGATGAAACTTAACTGGAAGAAAAACACAGTGTTTTGTCTAATACTGTTTAGTTTTGCGTGATTTTATAAGCGGCAGTAGGGAAACTTCAAAATTGTATTTTGATTTGTGTGAATTTATTGAAGCATCGCGAAGAACTATTTGAATATATTTTAAAGAGGGTTAATTTACAGATGTAAAGTTACTGTATGTGATGATGGCTGCAAAGTGAAACTTTCAGCACTCAAAGCAAAATCTCGGAGCTTTCATAAGCTTTCATAAGATCCGCATTCTTCTATCTAGAAGCGATTTGTCGAAATTAATTYGCGCAAAAATTTAAATTTAAATTAACAAGTTGCCAAGTAACTTAAAGCAGCTTGACACAGGCAGTAGAAGTTTGCAAATTTTTGAAAAAATCTCTGATGATGACTAGCAAGTGAAACTTTCAGACCTTAARTCTAAAGGACGGGGATTYCAGATGCAAAAATTCGCACCCGCATCTTCATCGGTTTTGCCGCAATTAATTAAATCAGAACAAATTGCTAAAATCTTTACCAATAAAAACTCCGTGGTGAGCGCTTGAAAATTAAAGTTTGCGGACTTGAGGATGAAGAGGACGAGAGATGTGTGAAGACAACGATAAGCTAATGCACAAGAAAATTTTCAAACAAAATAGGACAGACATGGAAGAAGAGAATGAAGGAATTTGTTACACCATCATGAAAAGGCATGACGCAAATAAAGGCCTCAAATTATAAAATTGATAAGAAAAGTATACAAAATTGTCAACCGAAAAGTAGAGCAACGTTTAAAACTGCAAAAACTGAAAAATTTTCGACGATAATTGCAGGATTTGCAAATGAGTGATCTAAACTCCCATTCATGAAAAGAAGTGCCGTCCATTGACGACTAAAAAGCTTTTATATTGTGTAAATAGAGATTATTATTGTGAAACGGGGACAATGACTAGTCAACAAAGGTGCTAGAATTTGTTAGGCAATTAAATTAGTCAACAATATGAAGATAATCGGTTGAGCACACAATGATCTGGAGTTATTAGCAGGTTTTACCACAAATAATTGATGTATAATGGTATTCCAAATACATTCAAGAAATGTAGGTTTCTGAGCCTTGGGTTGGCTTAAATCCTGCAAATTTGTGCTACGGGTTGAACAGTTTTGTTAGGCGGTGTTTGCAACGCCACTCACTTGCAAAGCCCCTAACTATGTGGAGTTAAATTACTACTTTAATTCGAACAGCCGTAAAGTATACTCGTGCGAATTCAAATCACTTTAAGCCCATTTTGTATATCAAACAGCCGATTCAATTTATTATATCCTTCGGTGGATGCCAGTTTTTGTGGCCTTTCCGCACACACAGAGAGTGCGAATTGCCGATGTAAATAAATTTGAAATAATTACCGCTCTATTTTATGTTCGTGTAAAGTTGATTTGATGGCATTTATATGGTGATTTGTTTCGAAAAATACATCTGGGGTTTCGAATTATCGCTTCTTTACGTTTCGGATGTTTCGATTCTATCTGGGACGGGTTTTTTTCTACCAAACCAGTAGGAGAATTTGTTTGCCAACCAGAACGGGAAAAAATTGAAATTTGGACTTTGGCATATTGTTTTTAAACACAAAGGCTTTCCCAACTTTTAGAACAAGCAAACTCTTTGTTTTTGATTTTACTCCCCATTTCACTAGCATTTTCTTGCAAAACACTGCCACTTATGGGAACGT
>NW_026018814.1:1018167-1026081 GCF_020466585.1 Dendroctonus ponderosae
CGACCCTTATGATGGTTGAAACTTGAACGCGAGAAATAACGTAAATGCTGTGCTCTTCTTTGTTCATTTTGGTGTTTTCAAGATGAAGCATCTTGCAGATCTTCGCTGACTCACTTTATACAGAGTGCTTTAGACCTGCAGACACTTTTGCTGGCTCTGGCCACTCGCCAACAACAAACATTCGAAATCCACATAAAATAGCCCGATGACAGCCCGCCCAGGTGGTCCCGGTCAGATATCTTACCCCGGACAAGAACCCCCGATGCGACTGGACTGAGCCTCTTTTTTTACTTGCACCAAAAGGAAAAAGACGGCAACATTCACCAGGAGAAAAATGATTGACTATCCGGCCTGGTCCTGCTGAGGGGATGCCTGTAGACACGATTATTAGCGAGAAGATAAATCAGATGATCGGTGCTCGAAATTGAGCCGTCAATAATGGTTTTAAATGGATTTCGAATTTTTTTCGGTGGGTGCTAAAGATGCGGATTTGTGAGCCCCGGATACCGGGGGGGTCGGGAGCTTTATTAATTTTGGAACCTTTGGCCAATCAAGTTCAAGAGCTGTTTTTATGTTGAATTAAATGTTCAGCGATAATCATCCTTCTGGCCCAGCTTGACACGTCAGCAGGCAAGCAATCCCATTCATTAAAAATCATCCTACATCCTAAAACCGGTAACAAGTAAGGAAGCTCATGTTAAGTGCTATCTAAATGAAATCGGTAGTTAGTAAGTCAAAATGCCACAATAAAGCAAAACGCCACGTCGATAACATTGGCTCGTAGTTCAGGAAAGTGGCCCGCTACATGCCCACACTCACCACAGATTTCGATCTTATTGAGTTAAATCGTTTCAAGTTGACAGTCTGTGTGTATATGTGATGCGAGAGCCGATTTTACTGCAATTTTCTTTCGGGATAGTGCCAATAAAATTGGCCGAAGTTGGCAATGTATTTGCAGATTTTTCCTCTTGCTGTGAAGTAAACTGCGAGCTTCGGAAACAGGAGCATGTTCTCACAAGTCTCGAATTTTCGGGATTGATTTCGAAGGTCTACATAAAGCGTCATCTGAGTCTCCATCGCGTAACGCTCAAATTCTTTCCAACCTCCATACTTTCGAAGCACGTTTTTGATCCAGATTCTTCATTGCATCGGGTTTGTTTGTTGGAATAAATTGACTTAACGCTGCTTTTGGTTTATTCTTAAAACTGATAAAGCGCTGTAATGAAGCCCATTTTTATCTTCTTGACATACTTCTTCTAAATTGCCTGAATGTGTTTTCAGCCTCAAGTTGGAATTTTCTTGCCTCTAATGGTGATTTTACCGATTTTTTTCAACTGGAGTGTTTTTCGGACGTTGATGCCGTCGCGAAAAATACTTCTCGACGGAAGCTTTTGTCTAAGCGTGTGGACAGTTTAGTTTTTTCCATCGTCAGAATTGCGCGGTTTCAAACGTTTTCTTCTCAGAAAAATCTTCAGAGTGGCGCTGCGTCGAGCAAACCACCTCCGAAGATGCAAACCACTCGTGCCTTCAAAACGTCTTTCCACGACCGGCTTACCGCCCGAAAAACTCGCCAGTTTCAAGCAATAACTGTGAAAGATTAACTCTTTAGACTCGATCTTAAAATGATTTTATTTTGTTAATATTGAGTGGTTTTGCTGCCAACGATCGTCAGTTGATTGTATGCAACTAATCATTCATTTGCTCACAGTGAGTTTTTGTAAAAAACCTGTTTAATTTGGTTTAATTTAATTCGCAAATTATTTGTCGCTTCTATTTGATCGGAATCTTCCCGAATTCGTTTGAACTTCGTCCTACCAATTGACTTGCAAACAGCTCGAAAAAATATAGAAGTTTTTCAATTTTATTCGGCGATAAAGCGCATTTGAAACCCTTGAAACAGTTTGTTATGCGGGTGAAATCTCGTTATTTAAAAGTGGAGAAGTTTGACTCTTCAAGAAAATATAGATTAATAATTTGCTCAACAGAAAACTTTGGAACTGGATAAAGTATGATGGTTTAGAGCGATTTGGTTTCTGTTTGAAGCGTTTTTAAGCCTCATTTGTTTTCTGTTCGCTAATGTTTTGGTAAAATTTGAGCGTCTAAAGTTAATTTTCTACAGGGTGGCAAATGAAAAATTTTGCAAAGTTCGGCATGCTTCCAGTTGGACAAACAACCAATTTTTGGATGCCAACACCAAAAGTTTGAGGATAAACCAAATAGCTCGAAACGGGTTTTAAAATTTTCGGTCATCTGTTCTATTTACAGGGTGGTCTCAAGAATCAACTTTTTGGTTTCATCTCGACATATTTTTGCTCTTGGTTCGATTTTCACGATTTTGAGCTCATGCTTCAGGCAAAAATTCAGTATACATGATTGCACAAAAAATTACCCAAATTAATTTTCACCTAAGTGAAGTTTTGCTTTCAAACAGTTCGTTGATGCAACCCGGTTATTATGCAAATTATTTTTTCCTCAGTTCACTGTGAACTTTTAGCTTCAACATAAACCTTAGATTTTGAAAATCCAGTCCAGAAGGGTCCATAGGAAAGCAATTTATCACTGCAAGACCAAAAAGTTGATTTCTTTAAGACCCTGTAAATAAGCGAGATGAAGGAAAAAATGAAAAACGTTTTTCGAGATATGATGTCTATGTCTCTTAATGCTTGTGGTGTTGAAATATAAAAACATTTTTTTGCTTCTTTGACTATGAATTGTTCCATTTGCCACCCTGTAGAAACCGTATCTGCAGCACATTTTTTTTGGCAAAAACACGCACTAATCGAAAAATTATTGCCCTAAATTAGGCATCATACAGAAATCAGATCGCTTAGCAATCAGAATTTATCCAGTCTTGTTTCTCAGTCAATCTCCTTCAATTGGCATTGATTTAAATTTAATCTCCATTGCACCTTTAATAAAATATAAGAAAAATACTGCTGTTAAATACTTTGAATATAAAATTGTTCTAAGGCGACACTGCATTTTTCAATTAATCATCTTTATTTTAACGTTTCAAATGGTTCTATCAATCATGTTCTATCAACTGGTCTATGGATGTTGACTAAGATTAGATTTAATGGGAATATCCTGTTCAAGAACCCAAAGTTTTTTTCGCATTTCAATCTGCATAGTCACGACTAGATCGCCAAGAAATGGATGATTTCATCTGTTAATCATTGACGGAATTCTTCAGCTAAAACCTTCAGGTCAGCTCGAACCGATTTGTATAAGATCTAAGAATCTTGGAAATTATTAACAGTTTAATTAATTCAACGGGATTCACTGGGCTTATCGAATGTTGTTCATTGAACTTTTAATGCTGCGAGCAAATTTTCAGTTCTAGAGTTTCCGTTGTTTTCAATATTGATCAAACATTGATGATTTCGTGCGTAGAAAGCCACCAGTACAACGTGGCAAGTGTTCACGTCAATCAAACCACCATCCTTAGAGGAAACAACCATGAATCTTGTAATTTTTTTAATTGGTTTTTGTTATTATGGCAATTCAGCATCGAGCAAGCAGCTTATTCAAATGATTTACAATGAACAATGGCAATAAAATAGGCGGACAACCAATTCAATTGGCGCATTGGTTGAAACATGAGCCTGAGTAACGATCCGAGCTACTCCACGGAAGACTTTTAACGCGGACAGATCCATTGTTAACACCCATTTACGCAGTTCTTGGCTGGACAAACCAAACAATTATCCGCAACATAATTTATCGCTCATTACGATGCTTGATTCTTATTAGAAACACGCCCATGTGTTTACGTTTTATACGATGACAAGCGCGATAATGTAAAACCAATTAAATCCGCGTATTTGAAAAGTCATTCGGATGGCGCTGGTTCTTGGAAATTGATTGGTGGCTCTATAAGGACTGAGTCAGAAAAACCCGCGCGCTACACACAAAAACCGTTCTAACTCTCCACAAAATCAAAAAAACTAAAATTTCAATCATAGAGGCTCTTCCATAGAACCTCTAAATGATGTTGGCAAATTAAACATCGAACTGTACATATGTTTTATATATGCAATATGCAAATTGTACATAAAATCCCTGGTGGACCCACCGAAAAATTGCCACGCAAGTAAAAGCTCAAAGAACGACCGTAGCAAACGCTATTAAGCGGTTCACGCAAACATTAGATGTTAATGAAAAGTGGGTTCGGGTAGGAAAAGTAGATTTACGCGGCCAGAAACAGTGAAGAAAGTTGTGGAGAAATTGGAGAAGAATTCAATCGGAAAATAAAGTAGGTTGCAGTAAGAACTTGGACTTCTCAGAGAACTCAGAGCGTAGAAAAAGTCAAAGTTTCCCTAGAAGTTTCTCGTGTGGCAAGACGTGCAGCTGTGGGAGCGCAGCAAATCTTTTGTCACGAATGGAACGATTAACACAGAAATTTACGTAAGAGGAAAGTGTCTTCAAACAGATTGATTGTTGTTGCGATGAGGAAAAGGATTCCAGAAAAAATCCAAATATTGTGTCCAAACAAATGATTTCAGCTTCTTTTTATAAAGAATCGTCTTTAAAACGCCTTTGGTTTCATTGGAATTTTGTCAACGGTTCGTAAGTTATTAAGGTTTTTGTGTGCAGCGATTTTTCTGACTCAGTCCATAAATGACCTGCTTGAATTGGCTTTCGCTACGCGGATGTATGCTTAATCAAGTCGTTTTTTGACCAAAAAAGGTTGAGACTCAGTCGGTTTCAGGATAAAATGATTCTGAGGCTCCTGGCTAGACGGACAGAATGTTATTTAACTGTGTTTTAATTGCGGGTTTGAGAGTGAGTCGGTTTGAAAGTGAGGTTTGAACGTTCTACTTTATAAAAATGGGTCACGTTTTGAGCCTTTTACTAAACCCCCGAACTAATAAAAAAGCAAGTTTTTGCCACCGATAACTCTCTCATTCAAGTGCCGCACGTTACAATTAAGGGTGGATTCTGACGGTAATTAGAGGCCAGATAAACAGCGATTAGCATGCTGATCGTTTGTCGGGAAACGCAACGAGCTTTTCACTGCTAATTGCGGGCTTTCTAGTCAGTAATGCAGCAACTGCGAACTTAACGACAATTCTAGTCTCTTAAATGGTGCTTTAATGCGAAGCCGGACCCACCTGGATGTCGCAAAAAACGCCGTATTAACAAGTTCTGGTTTGGATTTTTTAAATTCCACCCTGTATATATGAAAATTTGAACTCTTCTATCGCTCGCTTTAATGTTTCAATTTCATGACTGGACGATGATTATTTGGAGGGAAGCTATCTGCTCTTGGAACGCTTTGCATTAAAGGCAGCGATAAACTTAAAAACCCTCTTAAGTCCCACGTTGGCATAATCAAGCAGTTTTATGGGTTTTTAATAACTAGTCGAAACCATCAAAAGGCAATGAAATAATGAAATGTCACTTTAAAGTAGGTACATGTTTTCAATAAAAAACGGGGTTTCTTCGGAAGATTTTGCGATGAAACAAAAATGATTGGCATTGATGGAAACTGTTAAAAACCCACCAGCTTCATCTTTACGCCCTAGTGGAAACCGTCCGAAAAACTCAACCATTTCCACTATTCTTGGCATTAATTTTACCTAAACTACACAATTTTTCGCGCGTTCAAACGCGTTTAAAACCTTTCGTATTTCCTCATTTTTATGGCTTATTTCAGTCAAGTTAGTTAAACGAATAAAACTGCATTATTTAAATGAGTTCAGTTAATTTATTTATTGGCGATCGAACTGTAACAATATCGTATTAATGTATTAACATAATAATAGAGGAAAAATGCGTTAAGTGGCCGTCTAAGATAAAGCGGCTATTCGAATTATTAAGGACCGTATCGTTAATCATTGGATAAATATCCATTTGTCATTATTGCCATTAGCAATAATGTGATTGCTAATTGTAGTTGACAAAACTACTAACATTATTTGCGTATATTGCACCACCTTATAAAAGGTTATCGGGATTTTTGCACACCTGCTATATGGGTTGCTGATTAGTTTCCATTGGCGTGTTCAAACACTTTTATACGCCATAAACCAGCAAAAAATTCACAGTTTTCTTGTTAGCAAAAGACTGTTTTCTTGTCAGCATTACTAAAACGCCTAGTTTGAATTAAAATGTATGAAGAATTATTTAAAAAACTGCTTTGAAATAGAGAATAGAAAAAACTGAGAAAGTAAGGTTTTTTCTTGATTTATTTTCCTGACTGCGTGTAATTGTTATTATATTATTTTTCTTCCTGGGCTCCAGTCAAAGTGTGAAACAAAAATTTGTATATTGTTTCGGCGTGACAACAGCACCATCATCATTAAAATTCATACAAACTCATAATTGGGAAACATTAGATTCTTTTAGGTCTTTGCTGTCTAAATTTTCCTGCGGGAAAATTTAGACAATAATTTGAACAAATTTGAGGTTTCAAGACAGCAAAGACCTAAAAGAATCTAATGTTTCCCAATTATGAGTTTGTATGAATTTTAAATCTGATGTTGGGGCTGTTTTCTCGCCGAAACGTTATGAAATAAACGATTTAGAAATTTTTATTTCACACTTTGACTGAAACCCAGCATGGAAAAGAATATAATAGACAGTGAGAGTGCATTAAGATACCATAAATGCTCAAGAAGCTAATTGAGACACGCAATCGATGATATTGTTTAGTTGGCATTAATTGAATGGTTTTAGTTAATTTATGGGCAGCCAACCAGGGTTCAGCAATGGCGATAAATTACACGCCGCAAATACATCCATTTTCCTTGATATTTTCATAAAACATGAAACGATCAAAGCTCATAAATAATGGTTAAACCGTGGAAATATGTCGGCTCACCTTTAACAAAGTCCCAGGAATGTTTCCGGATTTTTTCGCCCATTGCATATAAATATTTTATTTGTTTCTCCAATTCATTATCCATCCTCTGAAATGGATTTAATACTGATCCAAAATTAGGCTTTGTTTACTCGGCTTTACCCCTCATTAGCTGTGTGATTGATATTGGCTTTCCAGCCTTATTTACACATTTGATAAACGTATGCAAATCTGATGTGATTTTATCATTAACTTCCTATAAAGGCGATAGATTTTTAATAGACAGTGGCGCCCGATTCGAATTGCTTCTCATATCTGGACAGTTTTCGAGATTGTTCATGGAGTTAATTGATGAAAAGCTTGACTGATATCAGCTACACGGAAGAATCGATGACTGATGATCGTTCCTCAAATTCATCATTGGTGAGAGAAAAATCGCATTTGGCTTTGATGTGCACAAATGCGTTCGAACGGTTGAAAAGTGCCTAAAGCTCTTGAGCAAAGAGGTAGTAAAGCCTGGTCAAATAATGTAAAGTTGGTGTTGTGGTGGCAGCAATAAAATTCCTGCTAATAAAATGGCTACCATAAAGTCGTCTTTAACGGCCTTTTAATGTCGATATCGACTTAAATGGATTTAAAGCGACGAAGACCTCGATTACAAATCGACTCTGGATGATGATGATTGTTAACGGGATTTTGAGAAAGTTTTAGTGTTGCCATCCTCTCGGGGCCTTTAGGCGATTTTAATAAATAATGGTCATGCTGCCAAAACAGCCTTTGGCGGCACACATAATCAGTAGAGTTTTTCTGTTTCAGGATAGTATACGGCGCCTTTAATTTGGGAGTGGAGGAGATCTTCTGCTCGAGAATACCTGGACTGACCACACGACAAAGGGAAATGTGCAAATCTTCACCTGGTTAGTAGCTAATTTTGTTTGCTTCAAATTGAATTTGTACATTGGCAGGACCGCTTTTGGTTCTTTTGGTCCATTCGAAAGTCCCTTAAAGGTACCTCTTTGTTTTATTATAAAATAGCATGAGAATGTTGATTTTTTTACCTCAAATATTGTGTATTTCTTAATGCGGCGACGGAGAAAAACGAAAAACAT
>NW_026018814.1:1027027-1030070 GCF_020466585.1 Dendroctonus ponderosae
AAAACTAAAAACATTGCAGTCTGCCCTTTAAAGGCACCCCTTTGTTTTATTATAAAATAGCATGAGAATGTTGATTTTTTTACCTCAAATATTGTGCATTTCTTAATGCGGCGACGCATTCAGAAATACACAATATTTGAGGTAAAAAAATCAACATTCTCATGCTATTTTATAATAAAACAAAGGGGTGCCTTTAAAGGGCAGACTGCAATGTTTTTAATTTTTGTACCCAGTACTTGTTTGTGCAATTTGCTATTTTAATTAAGTAAAAAATGCAATTAAAATTTGTAGATGCAATGGTGGCAATTGGGGATGGGATAAGAATGGCAACCGACGAATGTAAATATCAGTTTCGACATCAGCGATGGAATTGCAGCGGCATCGAGAACCCTTCAGCGTTTGGTCACGTTGTGATCGTTGGTAAGTTTTTAACTGTTAGGATTGACTCAATGAAAATGTGGTTGCCCACATTCATCTTGGATGCGAATTGTGAAACTCAATTCACAATATTGTCATCGGACGTGAATAATGACGAAGACAGAAAGCCTGAGGATTTTTGCACGTCGCCGTAAATTAGCAGCGTGCATTCATTAATTAGCGTTTGTATTTTCAATATTATAAATGTGGCTGTGTGGGTGAATTTGCCTTTTGCAGCTACCATTATTTATTGCCGCCAGTGCAATAAATCTTTATCTTCATTAATTGAAAAGAGTTATTTTATTTTTATTATACGTGCTTGCCAAGCTGCTCGCTGTGTTATTACAAGCTTGTTCTTTATAAATGAAGTGTCCGGCTTTTTATACGACTCTGTCGTCTCGGTACACGGGAGTTACGTGCTTGTCTCAGACACGTTTAGAGTCGAATCATTACTCGTAATTTTTGTACATCTCCAGACGTTTTTTAAGCGTAATTGGACTTTCTTTTTCGTTTCAGTTAAGGTTTCATTTGGTGAGACTCACAGGTTCTTTCGCATTCTGCTGTCGCCTTTGAAATATTGTTTTCGAGCTCGTTTTCTTGGTAATTTCTTGCAATAATCAAAGGAGGAGGGTTGGAAGTGCTAGTCCATCATTACTTTAGACATCGTTCTGTTTTGCGCGAAACAAGGATAAGATTTCTTCAATGTGCATCGTAAACCGTTTTCAATGTCTACTGATATGGAGTTTTTTAACAAGTTAATTTCTCCTTTGCGCATTTAATTTGTATGCTTCTTCTTAGGAAAACGACAATGTCTACGCATCACCGAACTAATAATAATATTAGTAATATATCTGTATTTAAAAAATATTACAATCATTGCATTTACTGCATATTTAAGTAATCTTCGAGTTGGTGGGGCTTTAGGCTAATAAGAAGCATTTCTATTTATATTTTAAGCCAACTTTGACTTGCAATTTGTCTAATCGTTGGTAACTTATACATTTTGGTGGTACGAAGCGCCCGCTCGGTATTTTCATTCTAATGAACCACCAAATCCTTCCCTAAGACTGGTAATCTTTCGAGATCCTTAAAGTTTGACTGTTTGGTTTCAAATAGCACCAAAATAGAGTTACCGACATTTAAAAGCAACCGGTTTTTGTTGTTAAGTCTCGACTACTGTTTATCGAATGCCAATAACTTTACTTCATATTAATAAATTCGTATAAGATGACGTTCATACGAAGAACGATGAAACCAAGGGTGGATCCAGGGTGGTCATGGACTAACGATAATTTTTCAAAAGTCGACTTTACAACTCAAGAGAAAACACGCAAATCTGAAACTTTTTGAGTTCAAGAGTTTTTTTGAGAAAACTGCCAACATTTCCTTATCGATGGTTCACTTTCTAAAAAGGCCATTTAGTTCCCTCTAGTAGAAAACAGCAGCGTCATGTTCAAGTGGATCTTGCAACTCAAAGAAAACCACGCAAATTTAAAACTTCTTGAATTCAAGTGGTTTTCAGGAAAACTGCCAACATTTTCTTATCGATGGTTCACTTTATAAAAAGGCCATTTATTTATCTCTAGAATGGTGTACAAATAGAGCGTTCTTGCTCATTTTGCCTCCGATAAATGAGCAAAAACAGGACGGAAAACATGAAATTTTGTCATAATCTTGCACCTAAGTGTCTGATATTTAAATTTCACTTTCTGGGTCAAAACTACTCGAATTTTCTCACTCACGTTGTTACGACTGAATCGAGTTTTCAATTCTCTATCCAACGATGRCAAAACGAAATCTGTGGSTCAAATAGTTCTTGAGAAACTTCGGAAAAAGCAGCGTCGTGTTTGAGTTGATTTTGCAACGCAAAAAAAACTCGCTAATCTAAAACTTCTTGAAATCAAGACTTTTTTGAGAAAACTGCCAACATTTCCTTATCGGTGGTTCACTTTCTAAAAAGGTCATTTAGTTCCCTCTGGAATGATGTAAAAATAAGGGCTCTTCCTCAATTTTCTTCCGATAAATGAGCAAAAACAGGACGGAAAACATGAAATTTTGTCATAATCTTTGCACCTAAGTGTCTGATATTCAAATTTCACTTTTTGGGTCATAACTGCTCGAATTTGCTCACTCATGTTGTTAGGACTCAATCGAATTTTCAATTCTCTATCCAACGATGCCAAAACGAAATCTGTGGCTCAAATAGTTTTTGAGAAACTTCGGAAAAAGCAGCGTCATGTTTGAGTCGATTTTGCAACTCAAACAAAAAACTCGCGAATCTAAAACTTCTTGAAATCAAGACTTTTTTGAGAAAAGTGCCAACATTTGCTGATCGGTGGTTCACTTTCTCAAAAGGCCATTTAGTTATCTCTGGAATGATGTAAAAAATAAGGGTTCTTGCTCATTTGGCTTCCGATAAATGAGCAAAAACAGGACGGAAAACATGACATTTTGGCATAATCTTGAACCTAAGTGCCTCATATTGAAATTTCACTTTCTGGGTCAAAACTACTCGAATTTCCTCACTCATGTTGTGAGCACTCAATCGAATTTTCAATTCTCTATCCAACGATGCCAAAACGAAATCTGTGGCTCAAAGAGTTCTTGAGAAACTTCGGAAAAAGCA
>NW_026018814.1:1030834-1034324 GCF_020466585.1 Dendroctonus ponderosae
ATTTTGCAACTCAAAAAAAAAGTTGCAAACCTAAAACTTGTTGAAATCAAGACTTTTTTGAGAAAACTGCCAACATTTCCTCATCGGGAGATCACTTTTTAAAAATGCCATTTAGTCATCTCTGGAATGCTGTAAAAATAAGGGGTCTTGCCAGGTTTGCTTCCGATAAATGAGCAAAAACAGGACCGAAAACATGAAATTTTGGCATAATCTTGCACCTAAGTAAACCGGTCCTGGGGGTGCCTGAGATTAGCATATTTGACAATCTGTAGTTGCATTAGTATCACAAGCATTCTTTAATAGAATGAGTGGAAGTGCATCTTCCATAAAGGACCAAAAGGGGGCAAAGTAATTCTCAATACGAATCAGAGAGTGAAAAATTGCCATTCCCATTGACTGAACAGTTAAAAGAAAAGCGAACCGGTCGATTTTCCATTACCGCAAAAAGCACCATTCACGTCCGTTTTAATTATAACAACGTAATTCTATACTCGGCAAATGTGGGCCGATTAAAGTTATTGTATGCCCACAGCCGCAACTTATTATAACAAATTTATATCTGATACTACTGATAGCTTCGCTTGATATGCCTTATTTGTAAACAATGAAAGACTGTATATAGAGGATCAGGGCCCGAGACGTGGATGTGACTGGAATAAACGATGCTCTTAATTTTGTGGGGGGATTGATGGGGCACGAGTGAAAACATCGGCCACCAACACCAACAACGAAAACTCTCCTCTTATTGCAATTGCTTGAAATTAATGCATTGAATGCCTACATCTTGCTTGCATCTAATGCGGCCTCGTTTTAATCACCTGGGAACGGTTTGAAGGAGGACTCCGATTGTTTGAGAAACGTTTCGTATACTTTCGCGTTGACCCCGGTAGAATGAAGATAGAAGATGAAGCGAAGGAGTGGACGAATTGCGTTGACATTACGCACGTCTCTAGTTAATTAGCCGGGCGCAGATTTATGGCTGATCATCCGATATGCCTTTATTGGGACGGGAGAGACAATGGGAAAGAGCCGTCACACTGATTTTTGAAGATGTAGAAAGTCGAGGATGCGAAAGGTTTATGGCTTGCTGCTCTTCTCCGCCATGGGAACACGCACTATTGTTTCGGCTTTTTTACGGTTACCAGTTTGCTACAGATTTCGAGCGACCATCAGCGTCTACTTCAAGTTGGTGGGAACCAAGTGCTGCAGGAGAAATACGCAACTTTATTTTGTTTGATACTTGAAAAATTGACGAAGAAAATGAGGATGAGGAGGACTGCGAATTGATGCAGAGGGCAAATGAAGGAGACGCTGAAGCAATGGAGTGAGGAAAGCGTAACCACTAAAAAGGAAAAAAACCAAGAGCGAAGGCCATATCAGAGGCAATGTTAAAGGAGGAAGAAGGATATTTTTTAATTAAGAGCAAAGCATGGGTATTTTGGAACAAATAGTTGGATGG
This sequence comes from Dendroctonus ponderosae, assembly GCF_020466585.1. Taxonomy (NCBI): domain Eukaryota; kingdom Metazoa; phylum Arthropoda; class Insecta; order Coleoptera; family Curculionidae; genus Dendroctonus; species Dendroctonus ponderosae. Next base: position 1,032,294 of record NW_026018814.1, read on the forward strand.
ATCATTTTCCATATGTTCCTAGCAAAAGTGTGAAACTCCCTTCTCTGGCCCTCAATATGTTTTCGAGTTACATATTGAAGATTCTTTAGGCGCTTGATTAGAATCAGGTTTGAATAGGATTTCCCTGGTATAAAAACCGCCAGGCTTGAGGAATACGGTTGTGGGTCCTTGAGACAAATGCTCGATATATCTTTAAGCCCGAAACTGAGTCATCTAAGTGGTAAATGCACCCAGTCTCGCGCTTAATCCCTGAAAAACCATACCATTTCGAGCCATTACTGCCTTAAAGACATGGTATAGCTCGAGGTAAATTATAAGAACACCGCGTCAGCCTCGAGGATTATCATGTTATCCCATTTAATCTGTGACAGGCCATAAAATACCGTATTAACAAACATAAACAAGTCTTTTGCCAGCGGGTGGATCATTCACAAACCACTCTTAGGCAACCATAATCGTCGGTCATCTCAATTGAAATATAAAAAAATGTGATAGCTCCGGTTCTCAAAGGAGAACCTAAGCCCGGTTTAGGATTATAATAAAGAACCGTGGAATGTGTAACGTTTCCTTTCATTCTTTTATCGTTTAATAAGAGCGATTTGAGTGAAGGAGGGTTTAAGCAAGCGAAGAATGGGCTTGTTGTGCAAAGGGTTTTGCAGCAGCAAATCTCTTTGTGGGAAACATTCGGAAATTCACTGAAGAGACTCAAAGCTCAATTCAATTTCCTTTGTACTAGTAGAACGACAGTTGCAAATATCTGCCTGAAGTGTTTATTCTAATTAAGCATCCGAACCATTGTTGATTCGGATGCGGTTATTAATTGATGCTCGACAGGATTTTAATTACACCATTTACTAAATCAATTCAGGTAAAATGTCAAATTAGAGACCCCGAATATAACTCAAAAGAGAAAAGGTAAAGGTGTGGGTTTTTAACATTTCAATGGTCATAATATTTAATCATCTGATGAGAGCCTGAAATGATATACGAAGGCCGGGATTCAAATGTGATTTTCACATCGGCTTCTCAAAGCGAATTTAGAAGTTTAAACGGGAAATTGTCTAGCTAAAGCCTAAAGCTAAAGTAAAGCAGATAAACAGCCGACATCCCACCATGAAGAGAAAACTGACATAATATAACACGATATCTCCCAACTAGCTCACATAAGAAGTGGTTGCATAAAGCCCCGGCCTCTCCTTATAACCCGAGTTATTGCGGTTAAGGTTCTGAATTATAGGTGGATTGATTTTTATCTTGATTAATTAATGTAAGCAGCAGTAAAAACGCTTCAGAAGAGGAGTGTTTCTCGCACTGTACACTTTTCCCCAGCTGATTTACTTCACGTGGTTTTGCACAGTTTTGCACGCATGGGAAAAATGGCCCTAAATTTACTTACAGGGTGTTCGGGAAATGCGTCCGGAAATGTTCAAGGGTGATTCTATAGGACACTCGATGAGCTGTAACTGGGAAAATATTCAGATTTTCAATTTTTGCTGCACGACTATGTGGAATCACCCCTAAAAATGTCTTATCGCGTTTTCCGAACACCCTGTACATTCGATGATTTGTACCTAGTCGTTCAGTTGAGTTTTTGATAAAATCCACGGAAATAAGATAACGTCTCATTAACAGCAATAACGGTGAGGAGAAATTTAATCTCTACGAACATAAAAATGTCATCGTCTGCATATATTAGACGGTATTAGATTTATCTCGCTACGTACAGGTAGCGAGAGTCTTAAATATAGATATTAAGATAAGTTGGGCACCTGCATTTACATACGAATTAATTTGGGATTTCGAATAAAAATTTTATTTTCCACTAATTCCGCTAATAAACTGGGAATTGATCATGGAAATGTGGCACGAACATCAGCTCGAGGCATCAACACGTTTATTATGTTTTTCACTTGAATGAATTACAAACTGTAGGTGGCAAAAATTTTTGTCTTTAAAAAAGACAGAATTTCCTCACGTCTTTTATTACAGATTGATAAATAGTGCTCCCATTTCGCAATAAGAACGAATTAT
>NW_026018814.1:1035323-1040501 GCF_020466585.1 Dendroctonus ponderosae
TTTGCAATAAATCTGCAAAATGTTCCAAATAGCACTTCTGCTGTGTCTTACCCGCATGTCTAGTCTACACATTTTTGGTGGAACCGATGAAACAAATTTAAAAAATCGTGGTTTTTTCTGTTTATTTATTGAAAGCTTTCATCGCTGTATCTTGGAATAATGCTGTGAATTGATTCTCTGGTGTAACTTGGCTTGGTTTTGTTAACAGCATTTTTCACTTTCGAGGCTGTGAATGCGAATTTTTCGCCCATTTGATCGACATCATTTTCAGGTGTTCCAAACGTAAGCTTATCCATTGGTTGGGCTTCAAATTTCTTCTTCGTCGCAGACTCCGCTCGTTCTTTTTCTTCAATCAGGATGTTCTTCTTCCGCGTGGCAAGCTGGGTGATTTTTCTGGAGGTGTTAAAGCTCACTTGGCTCTTGATTTCAAAGGTCGTACTATCGGTGAACAGATTCCGGTCTAGAGGTTTATCTGGTTGTTCTTCCGCTTTGATGGTCTCTCGTACCGAAGAAACCGTGTCGATTGGTGTCACTTTGATGGTGGTTTCTTTTGGAGGTTTAACTGGAAAAAAACGCAATTAACTAGGGTGAGTTTTTGGACAGTCGATGATTTTCGCGTTATTATGCCGTCGTCTATAGGAATTTGGTCCTGACGTTTCGCCAGCTGCCACCATCTTCAGCCACCAGGACCAAGTTCCTATCAAGGAACCCGAAATTCACCAGTGGGCGCAATTGCCAGGCAGTGAGCGAGTAAATTAACAACTTTTATTACGTTGCACGACTTAAAAAATATATTTTAAACATAACATTTACGCTAAAGCCTCTGATAGTGTTCCTATGGGATTTTGGTGCGTGATGCTTCTACCTGATGCCGTTTTGCGATTACTTTGCTCAGCTTGGATTTGTCGCCTCTTATTCGCCTTCATTTCCTCCACGTAGCTAATGTAGTCCCTTCGGTACTGTTTGAATATCTCCCGTTTGGCGTGTTCCGCTTTCGGTTTAATTATGCGAAAATGAGCGGCATTGACGCTTTTCACTTTCACCGGAACCGTGCGGTATTCGGGATGTTGCTTGATGCGATCGAAGAACAGTTTGTCGTACTTCAAGTAGATGCAAAAGGCGTTTTCCCAACTTCCCTCGTTGTAGTAGATGTTGAACTGCTTGTACATGTTCAGGCCGGACTTGTAGTAGAATTTTCCGCTTACGTTCGGGTCGATTTCCACATTGCCTGAGAAGTCGAGCAGCGCTTTGAGCCGCTCATCTGGGCCGAGCTGTCTGTCGATCAAAATCGCCATTGTTTCCACGAATCGATGGAAATTTTGCGGAAAAAACTCAATTTGAATAAAAAGAAAACGTTGTCATTTCTAATGAAATTTCGTGACGTGACGCGCTGGTCCAAGTCATTTTTTTCCGATTCGAATCAACCTACATCCAAATCTGAAGGTAAATGAAAATCGCTTAAAGCCAACGAATTTAATGAATAGGCGCCGATCACGTGAAATGAAACGATTCTTATTTAGTATTATCGATTTATAAGGTTCTGTTTGTTGATATACGGTGACTTTTTAATTGATTTTCCCAGTCCATAAGGTCACGCGATTGAAAAATACCGGCGCCAAACATGCAAGCGGGGCTCTGCACACTCTGATTGAAACAAAATAATTATCGATAAGACGGGCGCACTCAATCATCGTGTTCTATTAAACGGTCCTAATCGTTTATTACATTGTGCGACTGTTGCAATAATTGCAATCGTTCCACTCATTGCGTAACGGCATTATAAATATTCAAAAATTACTGTTTTTAGTAAGTTCTTTCTGTACCTACGTAAAATTTGAAACGAGGAAAATGCTTAAAATCAAGTGTACGTTAGTTGGAAAAATGTTGTAATTTCCCCCGTATTATTTGAGGTCAAAAAACGCACTTGCTTGAAATGTTTCCTCAACATGTTGTGAATGGTCTTGAGACTGTTGAGGTGCAATTTTTTGAGCGGAAATATCCCGATTTTAATGCGTTTTGTATTTAGTGCTATTTTTGTGTTTTCTATAAACAACTATGTGTTTTTTCGAATTATTTCGAAATCAATTGAACCGTGTAGTGTCTGTTTATTTTATGTTTCTTTGGCGTTTCTAATGCGACTTTCTTGTCCTTACTGTTCATTTTGAGTAACTTTCTAGTACTCCTCAATTTTTTTTTCTACACAAATTCAAAGTCTTCTAAATTTTTAGAAGTGTTTTTTCACTTTGCTCAGAATCGTTTTCAATRCATTTGCTCCGCAAACAATTCAAAAATAATATCAAATACTGAAGACAAAAACAAAAATACTGAATTGAAGAAGATTCTCTCGAAARATGAATATGAAGAAGGCAGAAGGCTTTAAGAACTTTATCTGCCTGATGAAGAARACAGGATTTTGAAGATTTTTCAACAGTTACAGCTAAAAAGGATCCAATGGATCATCGGGTCAAGAAACTTGAAATTTTATCATTTGGTGTATCTTCAAGCCGTATTTTTTGTCGTGTGTATTCTATAGTTCTTCTCTAGTCTTTCGTCTTTACGTTTTCTGCACTTGAATTGTTCTGCATTAACGAAACGAAAACTTGACTTAAATCGGAAGCGTAAGCGAAAAGGGCAACAAAAAGAAGGTGAATAGAAACAGTGGAATAAAAATACAAAGCTTGAAGAGCAAGATTTGCATGAATTAAGTGATAAATCTTGCAAAATTTCAAAGAATTGAATTGATAGCAACTTCTCTTGCTGATGATCATACAGATGTTGCTAATCGACGTAATCATGTGAAACGTTGAAGAAAATCCTAAAATATTGAATGTAATTACTCGGCACCCGCTAATCTAATATCCTGTCTAATGCCCATAATGCGGCCTAAAGCGCTAAATCTGTATAATAAGGTCTGTGAAAAGCGATTATTTTTCTAGGATTTGCATATCTAATGTCCGCTTAATGCCTTAAGATGCCAGTATGTAAACACGCGTTTATTCAAATTATGTGTATTTTAGTGGATGTCGATTTGAATAGGGTAATTCATATTCCGGGGGACTAAGTTTATGTCCGAATTTAAAAGATTTCCATAATTATTTTTTGACTATTTCGGTTAAACGCGTTTGAATTGATAGCAAAGCGCTCATTTTTTGAGTTGAGGCTCAATTTGCATCGGTGCGATTAATCTGCTTGAGCGAAGCTGAGCTCTGGTGAGCATCAGAAATGGACAACAGCAGTCGCCTGATCGAGCTAATCGGTCGACTTAAAGATCGAATAACGATAAAGATCCAGCTAATGAGACCGACTAGCTTCGGAACATTAGATATTCCCCGCTGAGCCGAACATGCCAACATATAAAGTTGGAATATGACATGGTTAGAGAAAGAGCACAGGCCAGGCCGCATGTCCTGCTGGCAAGCCAGTATCGTATATGTTGAATTATATGCTGTTCAATCGATTTCATGTAAACAAGCGGCATTTACACGGCTACACCGATATTCGGACATGTTTATTCATTAGTTGGGTGTCCACTACTGATAGTTTATCTTTTCACTATTTGTCGACTGTTTAATTGCCTCGATATTCCTGCCCGGTTCTTTCCAAGTGGGTTTACTAAAGCAACTTCCGATGGAAAAACCGATTCGAAAGACGCCAAAATGATGAAATATTCAGATTTTTGAGGAACGGAGTTAAAGTCGCTGTCGCAAATAGAGCGAGTTAAAAAATGGAACTTGTCATCGAAAAAACAGCCCAAATCAATTTAATTTATTGCACTTTGGATATTTCGAAAATTCAGCTGAATGAATTGAGAACATGTAAAGTGTTCCACAGCCATTAATGTTGTACATAAATGTGCATGTACCATTAAAACTAACAACCGGGGCAAAGCGACGGAAAGCATGAGGAGCAAACCATTCAAAGTGCACTTCTTTCGCTGGCCGGCGTAATAAAGACATTAGAATGGGCGATGTGGGAGTCCCATGAGTCCCGTACCGAATGCAAATGCTTTCCGATATCAGCAATAAATCTGGTTAAGGTGTACAAGTGGTGAAACCCTAGATTTCCGTTCAGTTCACACCTCTGAGCCATCAAACAGAAATCTTCTTGTTCATTTGGGTGATTTTTCGGGGATCTGAACTGGTTTTAACGATCAGATGAGTGAAGAGCAAGAGCAACCCATTTCTAAACGAATAGAGACAACTAATATTTAAAGCTTATCTTAACTCGCTGCCAGTGGGTCTCTTATTTATTAACGACGCCGCCCGTAAACAAACAATAAATGGGCAAAACGGATTTATTTTGCTACTTTAAACAGATAATAAATTTCGTTGCCAGCGCTAAATAGATTTAAGCATCCCAGAGTTAATTGAAATGAAACGCCAAAGCGATTCAAGGTGCGAATCAAAGAATAACTAGGTTTCTTGCTTGTTAAGCGACGGTTCTTGTTGCCTTATTTGCGTCTCCTTTTAAAGGCTGGACAGACGAGAAAAATTATTATAAATGCAGTTTGTATTATTTCAAGCCCCATTGCAACAACGTCTTTTACCGTCAATTATTGTTACTGGAATTTAATTGGTTCTGCCTAGAAATTTTCACCGTCTTAAACTTGTTCTAATCCTTATTAATCAGCCTTTTATGTAGATGCTTTGGTCATTCCCCTATTGTTCCTTATTGAGTTCAAGTGTACGTAGTTTCAACTTCTATTAAATACTGAAATAATGTGAAGAAACGCACTGGTGATGGTATGTGTTAACGTCAGCCCAAGAGTTGCTTAATATAATTATTGTGAGCGCATTGAATAAAAGAGTTAAAGGCCTTATTGAGATGAGTGAGTACTAAAACGCCACTGAACACCGGTTCAAATTGAGCAGTAGCAGTTAATAAACCGAACACGAGAAGCTGCTCAAAATATGAGCCCAAGCTCAAAGTGATTGTGTTTTAAGACAAGAATTGTATTTTATTTAATCAATAAAATTGATCAAGAATACATAACCTTTAACAGGTGGTTTTGGATGACAGTTGTGACCTATTTAGGTATATCACTCATTTGCCCCACAAAGATGGCAGCACTCGGGGGGCTGTTTTGTCGAAGGAACAGGTATTTACGTCATGTTAATTAGGCAGATTACCTTGAAAAGCATTGTTGCCATCCTTCTGATCTAGTTTTTTGGCAAATAC
>NW_026018814.1:1041500-1044274 GCF_020466585.1 Dendroctonus ponderosae
ATGCATGGGCCACAGGCTTTACTTAGTTCCGTTGCTGTTGCTCTTCTTTATTAAGCAAATTCCATCTTGCATTACTTTTGGTTGATAGCGTGTTGTTTTCTTAGGCAGCTGAACCTAAATACAGTCTGTTCAGCTTATAAATTGATCAATAAAGATCATTTTACTGCATCTTTGACTGGTTTTTTCACCCTTTTTCACCCCAAGCCTGCAGGTTTTTTTGCACCGCACACACTGTGCGTTCTTTCCCGAAATTTATCCCCAACTAGCAAAAAGTTGAAAACACTTTGTCCGAATTGTAGGCGACAGTTGGGCGCCACCTATAGTGAATGAGTACCAATGATTATAGAAAGCAGCGCCCTCTAAAGTGCATAGGTCGAACTAAAATCGACAAAAGCGCCCTCTGAAGTGAATAAGTCGAACTTCGATGCTTCGACCCATTAGCGGCAACAACTCGTAATATCCGATAGTTAACGGTGATTGAATGCAGACAGGCGATAATTGAATCTGATTGGAAAACATGCATGACTCACGATCGATATTATCCAATTCGCTGCTATCTTATCTCGTGGTTGATCTAAATCTTAAATCAATCCGAAGCAAAAGCCTTCGACCACATTAGTGTTAACGGCCACTGTCAACACGTTAAATATGACACGAGTTCTTTTATTGCTAATGAGAACTGGCCATATTGAGATTTAGCGAATGATCGTAAATTAACTGCAACCATGATGTTGTCTCTTTAATAGTCTATTAACCATTTCCTTATGAGTTATTTAATTGACAGCATGACTATCTGGAATTCCTGCTAGAATAATGAGAATCATTCCCGTCTAGCTCTATTCTATTGATTCTATCTAGGCTAATTGATCACACTTTTTGCAGGTTCCAGAGAGGCAGCATTCACTTATGCCATAAGCAGTGCCGGAGTCACTTATGCAATAACAGCGGCGTGCGCTCGCGGCAACATTTCCATGTGTGGATGTTTGAGCCCGACGAAGACGAGAGATCCAGCCCCGAATGGCTGGAAATGGGGTGGATGCAGTGTGGATGTGGACTTTGGAACCCGCTTTGCCCGGAAGTTTATGGACGCGCGAGAAATTGAGGGCGACGAAAGGAGCCTGATGAATTTGCATAATAATAAAGCGGGGCGCAAGGTTGGTACCAACATTTCGTTTTTCCGGTCCAAAGCTGTGTTAAAATTCGAGGAAACTCATTTTTAAGGCTTGGCAATTCATCAAAATTCGTCAATCCGTCAGGAGTTCGAAAAACGAATTTTCGCCCTCGTATCGAACAATACTTTTTATTCGAATAAAGGACATAACACGAATCATAAGTTGTAATGAATCAAAATAGCCAAAAATTAAAGCTGTCAGCTTCAGTCAGCCATAAGGACGCGTGTTTTAAACACTGCAACAGACGTAGTTCCGATGATTTGGAAAATTCGGGGAAAAACGTTGTGCGTTTCGTTTTAGTCCTGTGCAGAATTTGATGCTGCAAGATCCTCCTCCTGCTCGTTTACGTTTTCCCTATTTTAAACAAGAACAACAACAATGGTGCGATGTACGATACAACCAACGATGGTACTTTTTAATTATTTGGCAATTTTGTTCAATGTTCTGCAACTAAATTTGGTCGATTTTCTGGAAAATGTTCCACTTCGTTCAGGGATAATAATGCAGTTTATGCAAGATGAAGCTCCACCACATTTTTGTCGGCTGGGTGCGTGTCTTAGATCCAGTCAAAAATCCAGACTTGAATTCTCTGGATTTTTCCATTTGGTCTCAAATAAAAGATCAAGTTTTCCGAGATGCGGTTGGTTCGCGTGAAGAATTGTGGCAAAAAATAAGGGCATCAGTGTAATTGGTAGCCACTTTGGATTACTTTAAGTAAAAAATAGTAGTTTTCGATACAAGGGCGAAAAGTGTCGTTTTTCCATCGACCACAGCCTCTGACACCCGAGACGAAGTCGAGCCGTCAACTTCATATTTAAAATTTGATGTCAATGCCATTTTTGAAACTGTCATGTTTTGACGTTTGTAATTTTTCAAACGCGTACTTTTGTCAGCATATACAAGCGAAACAATGAGTGTTGAAAATTCAAGCGCTGCTTTCACGGTTTGGTGTTTGTATAAGATGCATATTTTGCGTAAAATTTGCGCTCTTTAAAAAAATCGTGTTTGCTTGTGGCAACGTGGCGCAGAAAAAGAGACCATTTGAACGACTTTGAGACTGAACTTGTAACAAGGTTATAATTTACAAATTGTAAGTAAACTTTAAATTATGATCAATAGTTCTCTATAAACCTACGTAATTCATTAAAAAAGTCTGTCGGTTACTTTTTAAGGAAAATTCTTTGAAATATTTTATGACAGTGACAAGTTCAATTTGTCACATTTACTTTTGCGCATACGCGCGTAAAAGTCCGTGCGCAAAAGTAAAACAAATGACCAGTAAAGAAAAGTGCTTCGTTTGATCATCGCTTCTGATCGAAAAATTACACTTTTAGATTCATTCGAATAAAAAATATATTATGACAGTGACACGTTCGCTTTGTCATATTTACTTTTGCGCACACTGCGTGAAAAGTGCTTCTTTTTATCATCGCTGCTGATCCAAAAATGGTTATTCAGACCACCTCAAGGGCAGATCGAGGAGGGGGGTCATGGGGGTTCCCCATTCAATTCTCTATCCAACGATGCCAAAACGAATTATCTGGCTCGAACGGTTTTTGAGAAACTTCGAAAAACGCAGCGTCATGATCAAGTGGATTTTGC
>NW_026018814.1:1045273-1048407 GCF_020466585.1 Dendroctonus ponderosae
ATTTAGTTATCTCTGGAATGATGTAAAAACGAGCGTTCTTGCTCATTTTGCTTCCGAGAAACATGCAAAACGGGGCGGAAAACATGAAATTTTGCAATAATCTTACGTCACCCTTGCACAAAACGATGATAGTTTTTCTAATTTCATAGACAACAGAAGACTGTATTTTTTCTACATAACCCCCCCCTGACTTTAAAGCTGGATCCGCCCCTGGACCACCTTTCATTGGCCATAGACTTGAAATTCGTCAAAGAAAGATAGCAAAAAAATCGAAATCGCTCCTTCTTACGCCTAAGTGGAATTGTGGGCAAATTTTCCTAGCAACAAATTTGCATACCTAAGTATAGTGGGCAGGTAGACCCGCGGTGCTTGAAAGCTATGGTTAACTGCTGGACAAAAGGGGCCCACACTTGGCAACTTCTTCAGAGGACTTTAGGCCCTCCAGCTACGCGAAACCATGTTATATGGCCTTTTTCTCGCAAAAAACGAAAAACTGAGCATTTTATGCGCGAATTGTTATTTCGAGAAAATGCGGTTTAAGTGCTTGGCTTTGGGCTTACGTGCTAAAAACAATCGCGTTTCGACTGGCACATTTGTAACATGCACATTTTATGCAGAAGCGTTTCATCATGCTGCATTTGGGGGGACACCAGCCTTGATATTTCCCACATTTTTGCTCATCTCTTCCAAACAGTTCGCTGATTTACTGATTCTAAACTTGGTTTCCATTTGTAGATAGTAAAATTGAATCTTCTATTAGAATGCAAATGTCATGGTGTGTCTGGGAGCTGTACAATGAAAACCTGCTGGAGAACGTTGCCGAGCTTCAGGCAGATTGGAGATGCCTTGATGGACAAATTTTACCGGGCAAGGTAAAGTGAACATTTCCGCGGAAAAGTTCCTTCAAGCTTGGCAGAAATAGTTTAAATAATCGTCAATAACTGTTTTTCCAGGTCTGTTGCCGCTGTGCCTCAGACGCAAAGTGCGCGGAATGTACATATGCGAAAAGCTAAAAGGCAACATCTAGTTCTAACCAAAGGAAAGATGCCCAGCAAGCGAACGCCGAAGAAAGTCGACTTGGTGTTCCTGCAAATATCTCCCAATTATTGCGAAAGAGATGTAACGTCTGGAAGTCTGGGGACTGTTGGGAGATCGTGCAATATCACATCGAGAGGTAGTTTGCAGTTTTGTTTGTTAATAAGCGGGAAAAATTGGGAAAATTTTCAGGAACTGATGGATGCGACCTGATGTGTTGCGGTAGAGGATACAATACCCACCAATTTGTGAAAACCTCCCAGTGCAGATGCAAATTCCATTGGTGTTGCAGGGTGGAATGTGAGACGTGTAGTGAGATATCCGAAGAGTATTCCTGCAAATAAATCGCACTGATTTTAGGCAGGGCGCGTCTGGGGAATTTTCGGATAACACATCAGTTATCCCCATCAATTCCCCTTGGTCGAGCGAGTCAAAGCATTTTAAATCAATGGCGCAATTTATGCAATTCACTTAATGTTATAGATATCAGGTATTCGAGTAACGGCCCATAAATTATCGCATGTTCTAATCGTTCTGATGTATTTAGCCGATTACGTACTAAACCAATTTACAACAAATGACAATATGTATGATAGTAGCACCTAATTATTTTTAGTCACTAGCAACTGTAAATATTCTTAGATTGTACTATATACCTGCAATAAGACGATCATCTTGACAATAATAGTTTAGTCATGTAACTTAAGGCACTATCTTAGCTTCAAGTAATCGCGAATCTCATTAACTTAACTTAAATTATTTATTAAAATTACAATTGTCAGAGCCAGGTCGATAGCGAGTTGATAAAACACAACTTTTGGTGCGGTTTTCCAACTTTTGCCACTGCATTTGCAATTTACCGGCAAATACGGAAATGCAAGATGCAAAGTGATATTAAATATTTTGTTGTTTGTATGATACGAATCGCCCTTCAAATTGAATTCGCACTGGGCTTCGTTTGTACTGCAAGCATTTTTTCTTGTTGATTGTGATGAACGGGGGCTACTCAATAATAGAAGCATTTTTTGCAAGTAAACTTTTTTAATCATTTTGAAAAACTTTGCAGGCACAAAGTAAAGTGGATTCACGAAATAATTCTGAGTGATTGAAACCGCAAAAAACCTGTCATTTAGGCGCAATTCAAAATACTCATTAAATTGAGGATCTTCCAGAAGATGAAGTTTTTATCTCTCCTATCTACTTCCATTGTTGAGCAGTTATCGCGTACTTCTATACATTCCATTTGAGTGTTTTCAATGAAATTTTTATTATTTATTTGATTTGAGCTCATTGATCATGGTGTGCACGGAACGTTTTGTGATTGTAAGTAGGGCTGATTCTTCAGGAAATAAATGCCTTAACAAATTCCCAACAGTGTTTTCGATTATTTCCAATTATTGAATGAAACTCCTATTTTTAGGCCTTTTGATTTTTCACTTTATATCTACATTTCTTTCTATGGAGAGAATATGGAGAATGCGCTTTTGTAAGGATGATCCGAATAGATAAGTTCTATATTGTTGAGGCGCATTCATTTTTTTACAAACTTCTTCTTGGGTATTTCGCCTCAAAAATTTTTGTCTTTAAAAAAACAGAAAAAAGAAAACCCATAACTGACAATTTGCACAGACGAATTATCAGAGCGAATTTTCATATACTGTATTATCCTACTATTGTTACACTATTTATTAACATACTCCTTTTAGGTTCATTCAGGTTCTTTTGATAACGATAGCAGAAAATAGCTACCGAAACGTCAAGGTAATTTTTCAAATTAATTTCTTGTGTAATTGGAGTTTTCTCTTACAGCTTGAGCCTAAGTGTGTCGCAGGATACCCTTTAGGTGACAGTTCTTGATACTTTTTGATAAATAATTCGTTCTTATTACGAAATAGGAGCACTATTTATCAATCTGTAATAGAAGACGTGAGGAAATTCTGTCTTGGTAAAGGCAAAAATTTTTGAGGCGAAATGCCCAACAAGAAGTTTGTAAAAAAAAAGATGATCCAAATGTTTGAGCGATCCCCGAAACTTTGGAATGGCGTACTTGTTTTTTCGAAGACGATGGCAAAGCACTACCAAAAAGCAATGAAAATTAT
>NW_026018814.1:1049406-1051210 GCF_020466585.1 Dendroctonus ponderosae
GAATAGGACTAAAAAATCAATTAATTTTGGTGATTGAAGACGTTCTATCTGTTTGAAATATACGGTAAAACGAGGAAGAGCTATAGAGACAGGATACACTTGACACACTATATGTGTACATAATGTAAGCCATCGCGCGTATGTTCAAAAGAAAATGTCTAACTGAACTAATCCACTACTAAAAAAATTGAACTAAATTGAGAAGAAAAAACTTAATCTCCTTTGACATTAAACTGGGTGTTTATATTAATTTTTTTTGTCACCGTAATAAAAAAAAATCAAGAAAATATACTAAACGGTCTCTAATCGGGTGTTAATCAGCCAAAAAGTGCCGGTTAATATAATCGTTGTTTAGAATACACAAAACAGTGGTTAAGCGACGGTACAACACATTTTTCAAACTAAACGACGATTAAATTTTTAATCACTGTTTAGTCAAACGGTGCAACCGGGCATTAACCTAGTATTTGCAGTATCTGCAGCTTCTCCCTTGATAATTTGCTGATTCATTGTCATCAGCGTTATAAAGTAAACTGCACCGAACACAATAATATCACACTCAATAATTAATATATTAAAATTACTGTCAGTTTAATAACGCAATGCGTATTTGAAAAGTTTATCAGATCTACAGATGCACCCGCACTAAGAGAAACATGTCGAATTCAAAGTCTCAGGGCTCAGGCGCGAAGAGGCCGGAGTGAAAAGTTATCACTACAAAAACTCTTTAAAATAAACCCGTTTGAACACTGAGAAAAAACTACATTTTTGCAGCTTCAATTTTACGAGGATTGCCCATTTTTTTCTTTGCAGAATGTCATGAAATGTCCCGTGACGCGTACGTGGGGGGCTCCCGCTCCCCTAGGGGCGTGAGGCTGCCCACCGTGGACCGATCGCCCAGTAGGGCATACCCAGGGGGGAGCCCGTTGGGGCGCAAACCCGTCCGCCAGACCCGATCTGGCAACAATTCGCCCGACCACACGGGCTACACTTCCTACCATTCCTACTATCGGGACGAGGACTTGGAGGATCCGATGTTGGAGGAGCGAGGCAGGCCGATGTCCGTTGGTACCACCCATCATCGGTCTAGGAGTGCCACCAGGTAATTCTATCATTTTGTCCCAAACCAATATCGTCCTCACAAACTGTCTGCAACTAGCTGTTAAAGAGTGGTGAACCGAAACAGTCCAGATGTACTCATTTGTTCGGGGGCAGAGTGTCAATAAACGCAGGAATTCGAAGGAAAAAAGGTCGTGCCTTATCAAAGAGGGGCACTATGGTGATGAATGGTGTCGACAGGGCCTGGCCTGGAATGTCTTCGCGCTCACGATCGGCTGAATGCTTCTTAAGATAGATATAGTGGCTGCTTTGTTTCTCGGTTTCAGTTTTCCGCCTTAATCCCAACAACATCAGTTCGCGGTGACTTTTATTGACTTGATGAACGGGAAGCTTAAAGCTTAATGATGCGCTTGAAGAATTATCCAAACAGTCCATGGCCGCATTGTGCTTGCATAAGGAATTGAGTAGTGGAAAAACGTCAACCACAAGACTATTTACACGCACAATTTTCAAGAAGTTTTGCTTGAGAAAACCCCCAGTTTGTGCCCGGAAGTGGTACCGGTAACTTTGAACTAAATTCTGGAAAAATACASCARMATGCAKTGGTGTTCCATTCAATTCCATCGTTTGGCACAAATGTATTGGTGTCAGGCTCATCAACTAATGGAATAATTGTTATGACTTCGTGGAAATCTTCAATTGGGACTAAGCGACGCTTCCGCCAATCAAATTGAACCGTTTTGAG
>NW_026018814.1:1052209-1054284 GCF_020466585.1 Dendroctonus ponderosae
GTTTTAGATTTGCGTGTTTTTTTTTTGAGTTGCAAAATCTACTTGAACATGACGCTGCTTTTTTCGAAGTATTTCAAGAACCATTCGAGCCACAGAATTCGTTTTGGCATCGTTGGATAGAGAACTGTTCTGACAACAGTGTAAGCGTTCAAGCGAACCACCTCTGAAGTTGCAAGCCACTCGTGCTTGCGAAACGTCAGGAAGAAAAACTCGAAAAACCCTCCAGTTCCATCCAGCTATATTTGCATTATTTTTTCAGACCAACTAACCCAATGTCCGTTCGCTACCAATCGCTTGACCGAGCCCCAACCGTTGTAGATCATGATCGCGAATTTCTGCCGATCCGCGATCGAAGAGATCGGTCCCTGGAAAGGGGCCTTTATTTCGAAGACGATCCTTATATGTGAGTGAACACCAACCACCGGAAAAAAATGCTCAATCGTACTCACTTTGGCTTGCATTTGTTGGGCAGATCCCGATCAGCTCGCCAGTCTCCAACATCGCATCAACCGTTCATTGGCGAGCTGCAGCACCAAAACTCCGATCTTCAGCGCGATCTGGCCAATCTGAAGAAAGAGCTGGACTTGACCAATCAGAAACTGGGCTCGTCCATGCACTCCATCAAGACCTTCTGGAGCCCCGAGCTGAAAAAGGAGCGAGCCCTTAGGAAAGAGGAGTCGGCCAAGTACAGCCTGATCAACGATCAGTTGAAGCTACTGAGCAGCGAAAATCAGGTAAGTTTTTGCGGTAAATCGCACCTTTTTTCGGAAAAATTATCCAGTTCCAAACTGGAAAACCTGCGCTAACCACCAGGCGACTCCAAGGTGAGTTGGACGGGAAAATTGGAAGTAAACTGCTAAAAAACGCGTTAATTTAGTTTAGTCACTCCTAACCGAATTATTTCCCGGATCATCACTTGGGGCCCCATGCAAACCATATGCGGCGGCAAATAAATTCTAAATGAAATTTTGGCTCACTGGCCGCTATAATTAGATCAGATCTAAACACACAGTGATCGATCGCAAGGTAAAGCGTGCAAGTGAAACCAAATTGGCCGTTCCACGGTTTTATTTTCGTTGCCATTACGGGAATTTCCAGGAAAACCTGCACTGGACTTAACGGGAGAACTGAAGATACATTTGAAGTTGATTTGAATTTTTTTTTAAATGCTCCGGTATCAGAGGACGCTGCTAACGAAAATTAACCAGTTCTTCTGCTATAAGCTTTTATCTTCAATGCTCGTTCATCAGTCCTTTTGAGAGGCGATAAGAGGAGGGCGAGGAAACGTCTTTGTTCAAATCATTGCAGAAAATCTCCAGAAGTTCGAGGTGGAAAAGTGGGTACTTTAGTGCGACAGTCGCCCTTCTAGCCCGAAAATCCGATTAGAACTACGAAGGGCGACAGAGGCAATTATGAAAGGACGAAGCTGCCGATGGGAGAAATTCAAACAGGGTCGAAGCAAGGAGATACCGATCTTGAAATTTGCCACTCTCAGGCACCTTCCTGGCCGGTTTCATGGGGTGCCTGAGATTGGCAACTTTAAAAATCCCCACATCAGAAAAGCAAATTTCATTGATCTTCAAAATCGAAGTGCCCCAACTATGTGAATTGCCTCCTGAAAGAAAAAAAATTCAACTAAAACTGTGTTCACACCGCCCAAGTTCGTAGCGAAATCGACGTCTAAAAGGGGGAACGATGAAATTAATAACGAAATTGTTGCCAAACCCAAGCACGCGCTCGATTAAGCACTTGGAGTCGCAACAATCCTCTATTTTTCGTTGCGGTTTCCTTTTGAAAACTGATATCGTTTAACGTTTTTCCGCCACGGCCAGCTAAAATGAGCAACCGGCCCATGGAGCGCCTAAAATCGATTAAAAGAGCTTAAACAATACAAACACCGAAAGCGCGAGTTTATGGCTTGTTTTGTCTTGTTAATCCCGACTGAAAGTAACATGTGGGCCTGACACTGATTTGTTTTGTTCGTTATACGCACTGGGTTTTGAGCCTATTAGCACTCATCAGCTGGGTTTAGTTTTAGGTTTTTTTAGTAAAAATCCGTGCCGGGGGTGCCTGAG
>NW_026018814.1:1055283-1060927 GCF_020466585.1 Dendroctonus ponderosae
ACAGATTGATAAATAGTGCTCCTATTTCGCAATAAGAACGAATTATTTATCAAAAAGTCATCAAGAACTATCACCTAGAGGGTATCCTGCGACACGCTTAGGCTCAAGCTGTAAGAGAAAATTCCAATTAGTAGAGACATATCATGAGGTTTTGTTACTAAAATTTCACTTCTAATTGTATTTTCAGTTTTGAAGATAGTCCTAATATAAAATTGTGTATTATTAGTCGCTCTGCGAGTTCATAATTTTCGGACGAATAACACTGACCGTAGCTGTTGTTGGCTAAAAATATGGAACCTTGGATGTGGTTTGTATTCAGCCAACGAATTTCTGTTGATGGACGCACACATTTAACTTACAAATTAATTATTTTTAACATCTTTTTCTAACAAAGCCAAGAACTCATTTTAAATCGAATTATTTCGCCTTTATATGACTTTCCAGCAGCAAAATTAATTCCCCTTCATGGCCCATAAAAGCCTCACTAGGTCTAAGTTCAGACTCGTGAATAAAGTTGTTGGTTCTACCATTAACAACTCGTTGTGAGGAATTCCATAATGCCTGCAGACTGAAGTGGAATAACATCTGGCCAATGTTCCAGACACACATTTTGACCATCGCGCCTAAATTGATTAATCTTTCACATAAAGGAACGTATCACCAAACTATGCAAGTCTGTTTGGGTCGCAATCGACTCAAAGCAGAGCAAATATGAGCTTCAATTCTTAAAGTTTTTGATCGATGATTAAGATTATTTGAACAGCAGAAATCGATACAGTTTTTGGACATAAAACTTTATAAAACTTGCACAATCCACTAACCTTTCAGGCAAAGTTTCAAACTTTCTGTTTTTCAGAAACAAGCCATGTTGGTGCGACAACTCGAAGAAGAGTTGCGGATGAGAATGCGCGGCCCCAGTGTGGAGGTGCAGCAGCAAATGGAGGTCATGTACCAGGAAAACGAACATCTGCAAAGAGAAATTGCAATTTTGCGGGACACAATTAAGGTACCAGACTTCTCCTATATTCATCGGGTTCTGGTTCCTCAAATGGCGCCAGCATGAACAATAGAAAATAGCAAAACTCAACTAACGTTTCACTAGCACGCATCAAAAGCGTCTTCAGAGGCGACCGCAGCTTTGAGGATGGTTGTGCTAGCGAAACGTTGTGAGCAAATTCCTTCTGACCGCGACCCAATAAAACACTAAGCATGCTGGTGCTAGATGACGAGGTTTCCATCTCTAAGCCTCAAAACAGGCGTAAATTTTCGAAGAAAATTGGCTGATTCGATGAAGCTCTGAAAAACCAACCGAATAAAATTTGCGTAGCTTTTATCTAAGTAATGAATGTATTTTTCCCACAATGTGATAGCTTTTGTATACAAAATGAACATGCATTAGCAATATTACGAGCGCGAATAAATAAACAACCGAATTTCGTAAATATTGGATTATAAAGGAGATGGAAATATGTGAATTTGTTGCTATGCAAGCCACATGGAAGAACTCGCTCTCTCCAACTTATCACTGAATTTTTCCTTTTAAAATATCGGAAAACAGGAAGCCCTATACGAGGAAAATGAGCAACTGCATCGGGAAAATACGATCTTAAGACATTCGAGCCAGGTAACGGGATGATTAGTTCTGGCTTAAAATCATTCAAACGTGTACTCAACAACATTTGCCGTATTTTGGTATATTCAAAGGCTTTTCCATCGTATTTTAGACCTCAAGATATCAGGCTAATTCGCGCTTTTGCTTCGCATGAACGTGTGTCTATCGATCGATAGTTGTGCTTCCACATGAATTTTTTCAATGATTCTTCACAATAATTTCAATGTTATTTTTAGGAACTCGAACTACGAATCGAAACTCAAAAGCAAACGTTACAAGCGCGGGATGAAAGCATTAAAAAGCTCCTGGAAATGCTCCAAAATAAAGGAATGGGTGAGTCCGTTTAGTCTGCTAAACTGCTAAATAAACGCTTTCATCTGGCACCATCACCCATCACAATCCATCTCAAATCAGTGTGTTTCTTTCACAGCAAATATAGAAAGAAAAACGATTTCAGCCAAAAAAAAAATGGAAAAGTTGCCAATATCAGGCACCTTCAGGGCCGGTTTCGAGCCTATTAGCTCTCATCAGCCGGATTGGGTCTGAAATGAACACTCTTTATTTCGCCCGTGCATTTTACGATGCCGGCAACTGCTAGAGGTGCCTGAGATTAGCAAGTCTTGAGACTTGGATTCTAAAGGTTATTTTCATTAATAAATCCACTGCTAAAAATTGAGAAAAACACAGTTCTTGCAGCTTAGAACCTGGAACCGTTGAGATTGCAAAAAAGCGTTATGTGGAATTGTTCTCAGTGGAGATCAGCCAATCATCAACCAAAAGTTGGAAAAACCGTAATTAAATTCGCTATTTTACGAAAAAAAATGTGATTGTCATCCATATAATTTTCATCCGTTTTCGCTGTGTTTTTGCACTCAACTTCTCAATTAGTTTTTTACGCTAATAGCTGCCATTGCGTCTGAACATCAGCATTAAAGAACTAAATTTTCATTAAAATGATTGGTGTGTCGTATCTCAGTAAATTATGGGCAAAATGTAAATTTATTATTATTTTTTTTAAGTGTTATGCAAATGGGTTGCATCTCATTTTATGCTAAATGAGTCAAATTACATTCCATATATTCACTTTCGACTGAATTTTCCAAAGATTAAAGAATATTTTTTTAGGTGTGTGTCATACCTCCTTAAATTATGCTGAAACTATTAATTCACAGTTGCGTTTTCTGGCAAATCCCAAATAATTAACAGTCAATTTTATCTCCAGCTATCAACTATTTTCTCAAATTTCTTCCGCTTGAACCGAAAATGTCTCAAACGTTTGGAAATAGTTGAGAAGCAATAAAATTCGACATTTAAATAAAAGCACAAGCATAATTCCGTTACCAAAAGAAATAGACTTTCGAGGCAATTCTTTGAAACTAATGGGTTTTTCGGGTTTTTAGGCCGTTGTAAAATGGAATTTTTTCCGAAAGCTAGTTCTGACGACAGTGTAAGCGTTCAAGCAAACCACTTCTGAAGATGCAAGCCACTCGTGCTAGCGAAACGTTAGGAAGAAATTCCATTTTCCGACGGCCTAAAAACCGGAAAAACCCACTAGTTTCATAGTTCCGTTAGTTTAAAAAAATCCAATCTGATTAGTGTCCCTTGAAGGCGCTCAAAGTTTGAACAGGAAAAAAGTTGTTCGGTTCATCAGCGTAGCGCCGGAGTTCTCAACTTTTACATAGTTACAGCATCAATTCATCGTCCATCATCAGTGTTTTAAGCCCCAGAACCTCCACACCATCTGAACCATTCAACTCATTCACACTATTAGTGTTTTTTGTGGCAAAATTCCATGTGTGAGGTTCTTGGTGGCGCCTAGTGGAAAGCCTCTGCAAAGGGGCTCAAAGTTTCCGTTTAGGGCTAATTCCGCGTGATTTCGCCTCTGTTCTAGGTAAAGAGGAAGAGCGCGCCATGTTCCAACAGATGCAGGCGATGGCACAAAAACAGGTGCTTATTCTCGTAGTGACCATCAAACGGTTGTTCGTATTGTCTGGCTGAAATAAAATCGCGATATGCTTTAGAACATTAGTGCCAGTGTGTTCTAAAGCACCTGCTCTAGTCGTTTGTATAAACTTTCAAGAGGCGGAAAAGGGCATTTTGCTAGCCGCTTTTTGAAGCGAGGATGATTTTTTTTGTTGGTCCCCTACGGCCTTCAGCAGTTAAAGCGGTAAAATTAGCCTCGCACTGACCTAGTTTGGGTCGACGTCTTTGCTATTTCAGACCAGCCTCATTAACCCCATTTCGTGCTTCCAAAGACAATTAATTTAGCAGCTCTGCTTGGAGACAATCCACTCTAACCACTTAAAAGATGAGCGATTGTTTTCCCATTAAAATTATTAAAATTCATCAAAAGCCCTTCAATCTGTCAGCCTATTGAGTTAGTTCAAAGTTTACTCATTCCATCTTCGCTGTTCTTAATATTTAATTTTTTTTTTGACTGAGTTTTTAGTAAAGACGCCACTTTAGGGAAAAATCCCTAAGAATTTTATGACAATTTGGCCAAACAATACCGGCAACCGTAGCGCTAACCATTTAGTAGGTAGAATGTGAACGTGCGGTAGAGTAAATTGTGTGATTGTGTAAAATTGTTCACATCATCTGGCACATGAACAAGAATAAAAACCATCAAGCATGTTGGGTGTTGCCATACCGTAATTTAGATGTTGTTTTTTTTTATTTGATTGGATTTGATATATTGGATGGATTTGAACCAAATTGCAAAGTACCATACTTTTCAGATGAAGCTGTGTTTTTGTGATCGTTATTGTCAGCTTAGGGCGTATTTTCCCAATGATTAATCAACCCCTGGTGGAAATTCAGCTAAATATACAGGGTGGGCGCTCGCTATAAGGCACAAACGGTTGTGATTTCGACCTGGATGGATTCGGCAAAGCCGCAAGCAACTGGGAAATATTGCCTTAATCCACCCCGATAAATCGCTCGAAAGCTTTGAGATTACGTTCAGTTATGTGGAAGTACTTCTTGTTGAGCCTTCCAGTAGAAATATAAGGGCGTGGTCAATGTGACCTATCCGGCATAAGTGTTGCAACAATGACTTTTTTTTAAATAGCAATTTTTAATTCGAGTTCTTTTTGAGCTCTGTAATAGAGAATGGAGTATTGGAAGTTTTCATACGAAATTCGAAATTTCAACAACACACATTTTGGGCGCAAAGGTCCAAATTTGCATGTTTTACGTCGCATTTTTCCTCATTTCTCAGGAAAAAGTTGAACCGAGGCACTTATTTGTACACTACTGAATAGAGCACTAAATGATGCTTTTATGCCGCCAGGCGTCGCTTGAAAATATTGCCAATTTTCTCCAAAAAGTCTAAAAAAGTGTTAATTTTGTGCGTTTTTTCGTCGTTTCTTAAAAACCAGTTGAGCTACAGAGGCCGTTTTTGTATCATTGGATAGAGAACTGGATCGAGAACCGACTTCGACATAAAACTTTATGTTTTACACCAGAATTTTTATCATTTCTCGAAAGAAAATATATCAGTAGCGCTTATTTCTATACTTCTGGATAAAGCACTAAATGGCCCTTTTATAAAGTAGAGTTTCGCTTGGAAAATCTTTGGCAGTTTTCTCAAAAACGCCAAAGTTTCAAAAATTGTGAATTTTGGGAATTTTTTAATATCGACACAAAAATGACGCAGCCTTTTTCGTCGTTTCTCAACAACCATTTGAGGTGCAGATACTATTTTGGTATCATTAGATAGAGAATTGGAAACCCGATTTAGCTATCAAATCGCGGCTGAAACAATTGTTGGATTTTTCACACAAAAAGCAAAATTTGAAAATCAGACATTTAGTTGCAAGATCAGGCCAATGTTTTATGTTTTACGCCAGATTTTTGACCATTTCTCAGGAGAAAATTAAGCTGGAGCGCTTATTTCAATACCACTGGATAGAGCACTAAGTGGCGCTTTTGTGAGGTAAAACTTTCCTTGGAAAATCTCGGAAGTTTTCTCAAGAAAAGTTGAAGTTTCAAGAAAATACGCGAATTTTGCGCGTTCTTTTTAAATATCGA
>NW_026018814.1:1061926-1063827 GCF_020466585.1 Dendroctonus ponderosae
CGCTTATTGTAATACTACTGGATAGAGCATTAAATGGCGCTTTTGCGAAGTAAAACTTCCCTTGGAAAATCTCGGAAGTTTTCTCAAAAAAAGTTGAAGTTTAAAGAAAATTCTCGAATTTTGCGTGTTTTTTACATCGACCCAGAAATGACGCCGCCTTTTTCGTCGTTTCTCAACAACCATTTGAGGTGCAGATACTGTTTTGGTAGCATTATATAGAGATTGAAACAGCCGATTCACTCAGTAGAAAATAGTTAGGAAACAGTGACAGTTTTTTTCACAAACACAGTTGAAATTTGAGTATCACACTCTAGAGTTAGACGTTGTGGAGCTAATTTCGTAAAGGTGCTTCAGCTTCTTTTCGCTCTCTTCCATTATATCGTTAAACTGTTTTGTGAACGATTGGAAAAGGTTCAACTTATTTTGATGAAAATCCTTGATTGCCCCAATCAAGGACTGCTTCTGCTTGCAATGCTTATGTCGGATTCGGAGATGAAAATCGGGCAGGTTGTTGATGCAGAGAGCAACTGAGTGGCGGCAAAAGGTGCCTAAAATCTCGAAACTATGGTACTTGAAGGGACGGAAAATGCGGGACAAGAAATAAGATTCTTGGTGATGTGTCGGTGACGGTGGGCGGTGGTAAAGCTGCGCGCCCGGTCACGGTCCTGGTCTTGCAGGAGCTGCAGGCGGCCAACGAAACGCTGCGCACGCTGCAGTCGCAACTGGAATTAGTGCCCTCGCCATCCAGCAGCACCATCAAGGTGCTGCTGGACACCAAGGACGCGAGAATCGCGACTCTGGAGCGCGAGGTGCGCCTTTTGGAGCACGAAATCGACAGGCTGGCGCCACCCTCTTTGATGGAGCCCCCCCGCCGACAAGTAAGTTTTTTGTTGAACGATGTGCAGATCGGCAAGGATGGGTCCGTGATTGGTAGACTGTAACTAGCTGTAAAGACACTCCGGTCGCTCGCTGGAGAGCTCAGTTTTACCACCTCACTGTCTGTCGGCACGCATGTGTCCCGCATGGTCAGTGCATGCATCTGCTCGTGTGTGCTGCAGCTCGACGAGTTCCGGGTGGAGATTCAGCGCAGGGATCAGGAGATCCTCGCGATGGGCGCCAAAATGAAGACGCTGGAGGAGCAGCACCAGGACTACCAGCGCCACATCGCCGTGCTCAAGGAGTCGCTCTGCGCCAAGGAGGAGCACTACAACATGCTGCAGGCGGACGTCGAAGAGATGCGCGCCCGCCTCGACGAGAAGAACCGCATGATCGAGAAGAAGCAGCTGCAGCACCAGCAGGACCGGGCGCGCGCGGGCGCCGAAATTTCCGAGATGAGGGAGCACATGGACATTAAGGACCGCAAAATCAACGTGTTGCAACGAAAGGTAACAAACAGTTCCACCATCTCACTTTCCCCTGCTACTTTTCGCACGCTTGCCAGAGACGCGCAGAAAGTTTCGATGAAACCACACGTTCTTTTGCATTAACGGCCAAAATTCCAAAATTTTCTGCGCCTCTGTCCGTTTGCATCAGTTAGAGGGACCCTTGGGAGCATGCGGATTATTTCCTGCCTATAAACACTTTTCCGGGTTTCCGCCGGTTGCCAATTTGCCCGAAATTTGAAAGAGCAACGCGGCCAATTTATTGTTTTGATTCCCGCTGAATTTTTGCATATTCCAAAGTTTCATAGTTACAGGGGCGGATCCAGCTTTAAAGTCAGGGGGGGGAGGTTGTTTATGAAATTAGAAAAATGATCGTCGTTTTGTGCAAGGGTGGCGCAAGATTATTGCAAAATTTCATGTTTTCCCTCCCGTTTTTGCTCATTTCTCGGAGGCAATGTTGGCAGTTTTCTCAAAAAATGCTTGAATTCAAGAAGTTTTAGATTTGCGTGGTTTTTTTTT
>NW_026018814.1:1064826-1077443 GCF_020466585.1 Dendroctonus ponderosae
TTTTTTTGCAAAAAAAATTATATCAGTGTAAGGTTTGCCGTAACTACTTTCTATATATCAACATTAAAAAAAAGTCAAAACCACCGACTTCGCTTTATAAACTTTTTATACTCGAGCTTGCAGAGCAGCAGCAGCACATCCATTCTTTACCTCGCACTTACAAACCACGAGAGCCCATGCATTAATTCATCTTTTTCTTGCAGTTTCGCCTTGTTCTATTTAATTAAAAAAATAGCATAAACTTTAGCGCAAACAAATGCAATTGATTTTAGATATTTCAACGACAATACATTCAACTAGACACAAACTCAGCCAGTATCTGGACCGGAAAATTTGGCATGTTTTGCCGTTCTATTCACTGACACAGCAAATCGCAATTCTTGTTCTCTAGCCGTCCATTAATGTTTCCACATTTACGAATAGACGAGTTTCTCCAGACTTTCCGCTTCCACATTTATAGACTCGTCGATCAATTTTAACTCGACCATCGTACACATTTTATATGGACGAAATCTGGGTCAACTTTGTCCACTATTCACGTCCATCCAGATCGTTGTTGTTTCAAAATGCCGTTTCAATTCGATCCTGTCCATGCATACTTAATGGATCGATGGTCAGATGTATTGAAGTTATGAATTTACATGCTTTGATTTCAATTATAAATTTTTAAGACAAGGATTTACTACAGAATTTTTCGCATAGATGACACATATTTATGTGGTGGCTTCTAGGGGGAAGTATATCGCCTCAAGGCCCGTTTGGAAAACTCCCATCAGGAGCAAGACAGCCTCCGCGAAGAACTCGAGAAAGCCCAATCGGCTACAGCCAAGCTGCATTCCGACAAAGACCGGGCTTATGCCGAACTCGAGAAGGCGAGTAGTGAATTTTCCGAATTGAAAAACTGAAAAACTGAGTTCAAATTTCAGATGAGGGAGGAACTGGAGCGTACTACGGCGACCTTGGGAAAGGCTCAACTGCAACAAGACAAGCTCCAGAACGCATACGACAAAGCGCAGACCGAAGTCGACAAGCTTCAAGAGAAACTCGACAAGTCCATTGGGGAGACCAGACGTGTAAGTTGGCTACTGAAAAATGGGTGAACTCGCTAAGTTTTGCGCCTTCCAGATCCAATTAGAAAAGGAAAAACTCGGATACGATTTAGAGAGTGTCCAGTCGCAATTGGACAAGGCTCTCGCCCAATCTGCTCGCTTACAGAAGGAAAAAGAACAAGCCCAGCTCGAAGCCGATCGGCTTAGAGATAAATACGAAAAGCTCCAGGTAAATCAGCCCTTTTCAACTAATAATCAGCAAACTGTAAATCTGGGGCGCCAAAGAAGTTCTCTTTACCTCAGCAACATCCTAAAATTTCAAACGATTTTGTCTAAAAAGTTCGCGAACTTTCCAGGGCACGGCGAACCGCCTGCAAAAGGAAAAGGACAGCTTCCAAGACGAATGCGAAAAACTGAAGGAACGATTGGACATGCAGCTAAATCAAGTTTCGAAAGTCCAACGGGAAAAGGCCGATGTGGAGACCGAGTTGGACGTGCTCAAAGAGCGGTGGGAGAAAGCGCACATGTTGCAGGTAACTCGGTGCCACTTTAGCGCTCCAACCTGGGGCTTAACTTAGGATGTACGAAACTAATTTTAATTTTCAGCAAAAACTGCAAGTCGAACGCGACGATGCGGTGACGGAAATCGATATTCTCAAGGAAAAACTGGACAAAGCCATTTACTCCTCACAAAAGGCCATTGACGAGCGCGAAAGTGCTCACAAAGAATTCGAGAAAGTCATTGAAAAATATGACCGGTAATAACAACAAGCTTAAAAAACTTCAACCAACCAAATCCCACTGTTTTCCAGGTCACAAAGCGATTTATATCGACTGCAAAACAAGCTGGACACCGTGCAGGCAGACAAAGAACGCCTGGAGCTGGAAATTGAAAAGCAACAGCTCGCCATGTCCAAATTCCGGGACGACCAGCGAAAGCTGCAAGAAGAGGGCCAAAGGCTCCAAGAGCTGTACGAAAGAGCGTCGATGCAACTCACCAGAAGCAAAGAGCTGGAGGAGAAGCACAAGGAAGAAGTGGAGCGGCTAAACATCGATTTGGAAATGGTAAGGGACCGATACGAAAAGGCCCAAATCGAGCTCAGGAGACTGCAGAGCGAACGGGAGAAGCTGCTATCGGACAACGAACGAATGCGGTTCGAAAACGAGCGAGCACAAGCACAGAGCACCAAGGCTCAATCGGCTTATGAAAAAGCCCAGGAAGACATTTCCAGGTAAGGAAAACTGCTTCTTTCCATTAGCATCAGAACCCTTTAACTTCAACCCGCTTCCAGATTGTCCATCGAAGTGGAAAAGCACAAAGACAAGCACGACAAGCTTCAGAACGAATTCAGGAAAGTCGTTGCTGAATACGACCATCTGCGCGAGACAACTGGAGCTGGCGGAAGAGAGAGCCGATACAGCAGGTATTTTTTGGCCTCCCCCCATCCTCTGGTGGCCTCATTTTCCTCAAACTCTCCAGGTATGACAGAGAAGACTCCAGATCCAAAGAGGACAACGACCGGTTACGATCAGAAATCGATCGACTCCGTGAGCGCCTAGACAAGACCCTCGGCGATCTGGACAAGAGCAGAAAAGAGCTCGCCCTGGTCGAGAGCACGCGCAGCAAGTTCGGCTTCGAGGAGAAGGAAAAACTGGCCGAAATGGAGCGGTACAAGGACGAACTTCAACGAACACTGACCAAGTAGGCTGCGCTAAACCACTTGCAGCTTCGCCTGCTAAAATCGGGCTTCCACCTTCCAGCAATCAGCAGCTGGAGACCAAGCTGCACGAGGCGAGCATGCAGCTGGACTTGGCCAGGCAAGATGTGGCCAAAGCGCAGGCCACTCAGGAGAAGCAGCGCATGGAGCTGGAAAGAGCGGTTATTGAGCTGGAGAAGCTGCGCGACCGCTATGAGAAGCTAAAAGCCCAATGCGAAAAAATGGAGAAAGACAGCGAGAAGATTCGAATGGAGGCGGCGCAGCAAGAGCGCAGGCAAGTGCTGGCCGCTGATAAAGTGCGGAACGACGAACGCCTGGAAATCGAACGACTGAAGGACAAACTGGAAAAAATGATCCAAGCCCGAAACGCCACGGAAATGGAAGCCGGACGACTTGCCCAAGAACTAGAGAAGTCTCAGTTGCACCTAACAAAGGTAGATTCCATCACTTTCAACCACTAGACCGAGCTAAACTCCCATTTCAGGCCTTGGAGACCAACGAAGCAACGAAGATCGAGTACGAGAGAATGGCAACTGAACTGGCGCGAATGCACGAGCGTCTGGAAAGAGACAAGTTGGACTGGAAAACGCTGGAGCAAGAGCGAGACGTGCTGAGAGCTGAGCTGCAGCAGGTGAGGAGCGGGATGGACACGCAGCGCCGCACCATCGACCATCGAACCCAAGAGACGCTCATCAAGCTGCAGCAGGAGCTGGCGCAGTCCAACAGGGAGAGAGATAAAATGGCCTCCATGCTGGACAAACAGGGCAGACAAGGTAATAAATCCATCCCCAGCAACCCTACTAGCCAACATTTGCTCTCCATCAGGCGAATCCATCGAGAAGCAGATCATGAAGTACGAAGCGGACATTAAACAGCTAACGATGGAAAGAGACCAACTGGTCATCCAGCTGGAAAAGTCCCAGGACATGTTGATGAACTTCCAGCAAGAGTTGAATCACAGTGAAGCCGAGCTGGAGAAGCACAAGCAGGAGGTGAACCGATTGAAAACCGAGCAGAAGCGGATGTCGCAAGACGTGGAAAAAGGTTCGTTGCGACCACTTCTGTTAATGTCCATTAAAACTTGCGTGCTTAAAGGGACCAAGGACGTCCTGGAGAACCGGGACAGAGAAATTGCCAATCTGCGCCAGCAGCTGCAGCAGGCCCAAAAAGAAAGGGACGCGCACAAGCAAAGGGCTGAAAAGGCGGAGAAAATGGTCCATGAATCGGGGACGCGGGATGATGCTGAGCTGGAACAGTGGCGAAACGTTATCGAGCAGGAGACCAAGCGGGCCGATCAGGCGGAGAAAACGTCCCAAGACCTGCAGAAGAGGATCCAGGTCAACCCCGCCGAATCCCTCTAAGGAGAGCACTTCAATTCCCCGTTCCAGGTGATGGAGAAGCAGCTGCAGCAGCAGCTGAACCAGATGGCGCAGTACCAGCGCGAAAGAGGAATCCAGCCGCCCCCACAGGACGACAAAGAGGTTCTCCGTCTGAGGAAGGAGCTGGAGAAGGCGCAAAGCGACGTGAAGAACTTCGCCACTGAGAAGGAGCGCCTTCAAGCGCAGCTGGAGATGCTGGTCCAGGAGCTGGAGAAGAATCAGGTAACGACTCGCGTCCATCCTCTTCCACACCCATAGATCTTTACAACTTGTTAAATTTTAGGTGCATCCTCCAGCGATGAAAACTGGAAAAAAACGTCATTATTCGCACAATATCGTAGTTTTTCTTTAACAGTCAACTCACGACTAACAACCCGCGCTCCCCCTTAAAACGTTTCTCTTTAATAATCCTAAGCTGATGCCGAATACGTTTCAGGTGGAGCTTCACGAAGCTACCAAAAAGCTCCAAATGGCCCCGCAACGGCCCGCCGAAGACCTTTCCGGCCAAAGGAAGCAACTGGAGGACGAGCGACGAAAGATCGAAGAAGCCAAACGGCAGTTGGAGGAGCAGAAACGAAGCGCCGAAACCAAACATCGGCAAGTTGAAGAGAAAGAGCGTCAGTTAGCCGAATTAGATAGACAATTACAGAAACAGCAGCAACAAATGGACCAATTGCAAGCCTCCTTGCAGAAGGTATGTGGGTGCATTCGGTCTTCGCGGTGTTAATGATGGTTGAATGCAGGCTGGAGGCACGGCAGCCGCTGCCACTGAACTGACCAAAAAGCTCAGCGACGCTGAGAAGAAGGTGGAACAAGCTCAGGAGGAAGCAAAGCGATCGGCCACTGAGATGGAGCGACTGTTGCAGTTGGTGCAGATGAGCCAAGAGGAGCAGAACCAGAAGGAGAAGCAGATAATGGAGCTGCAGCAGTAAGTGGTCGAGCACGCTTAATAAATTCTCGCATTGTCCAATTTGGCTTTTCAGAGCGCTGAAAAATGCACAGACCAAACTACGGCAAACGCAGCAAGCGCAGACGCAAGAGGTAATGTTTCCCCAACTATCCATTAACCAACTAACAGAGTTAATTTCCTTTCCATGATAACCCCTGGACGCGTACGTATGCAACACTAATAATCCCCTGACTGAATCGTCTTGGCTTCCCCAGGCTGGACCTGCTGGCTTCCTCAAAAGCTTCTTCTAAACCCCACTTTGTATATCACATAGCATAATCAATCTCCCATACTCAAATTTAGCCTCATTCCTCAAAATTGATTGTTTTGCTTTGAAGCGCTTAGTATAGAATTGTCGGTAAAATTAATTCTGCCCTTGTTTGCCTATGTGTTAGAGCGAAATACACGAACGAACAGAACTAGATTTAAGAAGCCAGAAGGAGGCGATTAGATTGCAGTTGGATCTAGCTGAGAACCAACTTGAAGAGCAGAGAACCCGTTTGGAGGCCCTAAAATTAGAGGTAGGCGCCAAGGACGAGATAATCTTGAGGTTGGACGATGGCGACACAAACAATAACGACGGAGTCGCTCCGGAGGATAAAAACCTTATCAGAAATGGCATATCAAAGCGACTAAGTAGAAACGATTGCGGAAACGTGGATAAAACCAAGCAAAGTAGTGAAATAGATTACCATGCAGCTAGAATAAGGGAACTAGAAGGTGTGATAGAGGATAAAGAGGGAAGAATTCTCCAGTTGGAAGATGGGCTGAGGGAGAGTGTGCAGATTTCCACTGAGCGAGAGCACGTTCTGCTGAAGGAGGAGACCAAACGGAGACAGATCATGCAAAAAGTGCGTAGACCAAATTTCAAAACTGTACACTTTTGTCATTGATTCTGCAGGTTGGAAAGCTGGAACAACGACTGCTGTCTCTTCAATCAGCGCAAGCGATGAGGTGCCACAATTGCAAACCTTACGTGAGAAGAACGTGCCTTCTTGAGGAGAAACTGTTAAAGCTGATAGCGGAAAGGAGGAAAAACCTGCAGGAGCTGGCACACATGAAGTAAGAAACCAGTATTATTATTTGGAATTGCGCGAATTCAGGGCAATGAACGCACTTTAGGAGGGAAGCTTTGGAAGCAGCGATCAGCGAAAAGGACTCTCATTTGGCCATTTTGGAAATGACGGGAATACGAAACGCCCGGCAAGCTGAAGAGGCCGATAATCTCAAGCTGGATAAGAAGAGGCTGGTCGAAATGCTCAAAAAAGAGGTAAACGATTCAAGCCCAACAATCATATGAAAATTAAATTTTGCCTTCATAATTTGAATGTTATTAATAATTTGCTTCAGGCTGAATCAAGCGTTTCGCTGCTCGAAGAATCAGCTATCGAAGACGAATTGTCGCTCGACTTGGTAAAGGAAGAGCAGCATCCCGAACAGCTTAGCTAAGTGTTGGGCTAAAAATATTCTCTAATTGATTAGTGTTTAACGAGAACACACCATACGACCTAACCGTAGTGTATTTAAGCATTTAAAGAAATATTAGCTTAAGATATATGATCTCAGCAATAAGAAGGTATTCAATGAACAATTATATCGGCCGTTCGCGGTCAACGTTTCTCACTGCCTATTGTGTATATTCAATTAATTATATACATTGTTAATTAAGCTCTTAGTGCAAAGGAACGTTCATTAAGTCATTACTGTGAATGTGTTATAGTTGCTGTTAATATTTCGACGTTAGATATGACAATAATGTACGGGGGAATGGGGCATTATTATTTAAGGGCCCATTAGAAATTCGACTTTTTGCGGAATAGCATTGTTCCCTTCAAGTTTTATCTACAAACCGCTGGGCTGTAAAAAGGAGTTTATAGATTTTACTTATAGAACAATTTATTCGGTAATACAAAGCATTGTACATGCCATTTATTGTTTAGAAATCATCTTAGCATTAAGTTGTGATTCGCAATTAAGTTAGGAAAAGCAAATTGGACGGATCACAGCACATTTATAACCGAATCTAGTTGTGAAGGGTAATTCCGATTATTTTCCGTCAATATATTTTCGATTAATTATGTGCGTTCTGTTATTTTAACTGGACTTTTTACTAACTCATCAAACGAAAACGGAAAGTTTCAGTGCTACTTCTATGACCAATATTAACCAATCACTTTTCCAATATATCTGTTTGCAAACCATCATCACGCCTTTACTCTGCTGATCAAAGCTTCATACAAATTCTAGCAAGAAAATATAAATCGCGCATTAGATCACGAATGCTTAGTTGAAAATCCTAGAATAATGAAAATATGACGGTTCAAAATATGAACTACTAAAAAACTAGATGTTTTGGACTGTTGTACTGTATATTTTTTTCAATTCATATCATAGCAAATGTTGTACAATAGGCCGAGAAAACACTGCCATTCACTCGTGCCATTAAAGCTTAACGAATCGCGATAGAAGCCCGAGGCAATAATTACCAGAAAAGTGCTTAAATTCCGCAACATCACGATGATTTTGTTAATTGTTGTGTTGGGCTTGCGCAACCAACATTTTTTATAACATTTTTCAAATTTCAAACGATCGCTGCCTGCAAAAAACTAGTAAAATCAAATAAAGATGTTATAAAGAAATTAAGCTTTAAGTTATTAAAGTTAATAAATGTACATTAAATCTAGATTATCCAACAGTGTTTAGCAGGTAACGGTAAAGGATTATTGTAAAATAAAAATACTAATTAATCGTCTGAAAATACATGTTATAGATGAATAAATAGGCGCCTGAAAAGGATTCCGTTTGATTATTATAGTAAACGATGCAAAGAACAAAACTGCTTCCAATTACACGAAAGCGACTGATCAATAAAAATTCTACCTAAATGATTTCCGGATTTGCATTTGTTCCAATGTTTTCTTTTGCCGCGTAGATTTTTAATTTTTTAGGTCTCCACTAGTCTAAGAATATTATAATAATAATAATAATAATTCGAACTGAATGAATAATTTCATCGCATACCTTAGAATAAGTTAGCATAGTAGGACTTAAGTGTTACATGAATTTTCCTGTCCTCTATCATTACGAGATTGTTTAGAATTAATGCCCGACTTTCATATATTCAAGCCCCGGCTAGTTTTCCTATTAAGGAAATGTTAATCTGGAGTTTTACAAATTAATTGAATATTTGAAACTTCCGGACAACTTTAGACTTTCTTAATCAATAACTCACACTTATCACCTGACATATCTCATATAAATCTTATTAAAAGTTGCTTTTTATAACATGATTATAAAATTAAAAATTAAGAGAACTTGGGCTAGAAGATAAATAAATCGTGGTGGAAAATTTGATATTTGCTGTTCAAAAAAGGCTTTATAAACACGTATAAAAATCTGCTTGAATCGTTCCTGTCTAAGATTATCAAGTGCAAAAGTATCAGTGTAAAAAAACCCGTTCTGAGCGGAAGATAAAAGAGCAAATTCGCACCTTGGTTTTTATCAAATTTTTTGACCATCGTAGTATAATAAGGTGTTAATATTGACTAGTTATCTAATTTCCCGAGTCTTCATTTTTAAACACACGCTGTTGTATACATAATATGTTATAATGAACGATGTGAAATGAAAAGAACATTTTAAAATGCATTACTCTGAAGTTTTATTCAACCAGTTTTTACTCACTGCAGTTTGTCTAACGGAAGTTTTCATAATCAGTTTTAAAAAAAACCGTTTAAGCTTCATTTTAAGGCCAAGTTTATTTTCATTTGATTAAAAAAATGGATGCAAATTGGGGAGSTTTKTMCAASTRMCATGGAAAGCTTTGCCCAWCTGCCACGCCCATTTAACCCATTGGCACTACTTAGAMAGTTTTGTAAAAATACKGAAAACTGCAGCAATTACTTTTAAAAGTTTTTGTCTACATAACAAATTTCGATAGGAAATTATATGCAAAATTAATAAATTATTATAAATTAAAAACTATTTTCACTGCACATGAGATTCGCTTCCAAATGTTTAATTGTGATWTAARACAAAATGCAGTGCAAAAACATARCAATTTTRAACATTTGTGTGCCGAAAAGAAATTTATATTWAAAARAAATTACTAGGACGCCTATGAAACAGCCTTCAGTGTTACGCCCATGGCAAACGTCAAACGATTCTGTTTGTCACTGTCAGATAGCGGCTTGTTTTGGTTTTGAATGATTGGCAACTAATTCTCCTTAACACATTTTGTGAAGATTTTTAGCCCTTTAAGTGGATTCTTTGCACGGATTCTTCAATTATTAAGTAAGTGAGTAGTCGATTTTCAGCTAACACAGGCACACACTGCTTGCTGTGAAGTTCACGTAACACAAATGCAAAATCATCATCGATCTAACCTCAAAAGTTTATGAAAAATCCTTATTTTTTCGGGTTTTCAGCAATGTTTCTTACAAGAAGTGAATACGACCGTGGTGTAAACACGTTCTCCCCTGAGGGCCGTCTGTTTCAAGTCGAATATGCCATCGAGGCGATTAAACTGGGGTCCACAGCTATTGGCATCAGTACTAATCAAGGGGTGGTACTGGCTGTTGAAAAAAGAATCACATCGAATTTAATGGAACCCACCACTATTGAGAAGATTGTGGAGGTTGATAAGCATATTGGCTGCGCAGTTTCGGGGCTAATAGCTGATTCTAGGACCATGATCGAACGGTATGAGCAGTCCCTAAAGAATGTGCTAAAACCCTTAACTCTATTTTTGGAAATTGTCCATTCAGGGCTCGTATGGAATGCCAGAATCATTGGTTTGTTTACAACGAAAACATGAGCGTAGAATCGTGCGCTCAGGCAGTTTCAAACCTGGCCATCCAATTTGGGGACTCTGATGATGACGGGGCTGCCATGTCGAGGCCTTTTGGGGTAGCAATTCTCTTTGCGGGCATTGATGAAAAAGGCCCCCAACTTTACCACATGGACCCTTCCGGTATGGTGTTAGGGCTTTAAAAATTGGATCAAAACCCAAAGATCTTTTATCTTTTCCAGGCACTTTTGTTCAGTTCGATGCGAAAGCCATCGGGTCCGGCTCGGAAGGGGCTCAGCAGAGCTTGCAAGAGGTTTATCATCGTAGCATGACATTGGACGAAGCCACAACCTCAGCTCTGACTATTCTAAAGCAGGTGATGGAGGAAAAATTGAATTCCTCCAATGTCGAAGTCATGACAATGACCCCCGATAAAATGTTCCAAATGTTTAGCAAGGAACAGGTAGAAGAGGTAATTTCTAAACTGACTTAGTGGTGGTATCACTTGGTTACTTATTGTATAAGCTTCAACTGCATTGTGCTAAGGTATTAAATTGGAATAAAGATGGTTTCACAGGTATACGCCTATTTATCGCCTGTGAGGACTACAGTCCTCAAGTCCATTTCCTTGATATAACTTTTATTTTCCAGGTAATTCAAGGAATATTCCATGTAGAGCATCCTTTGTCCTTAAATACCACCGGACAGAAAGTTTAATCCATCTAACCCCAACCCTGCCGCATAATTCAAAGATTAACCACGTGTGTGTTTAACATGCTTTTGCTTTTCATTTGCACTATTTTCAACTATAGTTTATTTCAAAATATATGGCTTTCATTTTGGATTTTGTTTGATTTTAGTGCATAGTTTTAGAATGGGAATGTTTGTTGCTTGGGGGTGGAAACTGCGTATGTTGAATATTTTATGATTTTTCTTGACTAAAAGGTGTGTTTGGTTTTTTAATTTCCATTTGAAACTCTCAAAAGAGCTGTTAAATGCTCGATCCAGTGCTCTAGCTCAAACTGATTCTGCAAAATGCGCGAAAAGGTGGTTTCAGAACTAAATTTGCTGCGGAAATAATAATATTCTAAGACTGCCACCCGATATGAGGCAGTTTTGATACTATTGGCAAGCATACCATTCATACTAAACGTTTCCAGATTACTTCTATATTTATTTCATTATCGCGCACTAATTCAACTTACAGTCATGTTATTATCCGAGGGTCGTAAATAACAAAACCAGCTTATCCTTTCACTTTGGCGAATAATAAAAATAACCGTTTGTGTCCATTTCAATGGAGCAAGACGATACAAATCGGCGTTGTCGAAAGGTGCCCTTTAACAAGCTCTAAATTATTTTAATCATAACATTTGGCCAAAGTTATAAATAAAACCGCATTGCGATGTTATTAGGACGTTTACCAGATATCGACCGACGATACGTTAATTTAAAACCGAGGGTCTCGATGATTTAAACGGCAATTTGTCTCATCTTCTGTTACCTCCATACACACCTGTTTCGGCTCAAAACGGCTTATTTATTTGTGGATTTTTGCGCTTGATTGAGTTCTATAGTTTCTGGTCGAGATTTTATGTAGGTACTTAAGTCGGGAGGAAATGGAACGCTTATCGAAAGCTGAACCAAAAAAAAGCACATAGAACTGCGTCACATTGATCTGAACGATCAAACCAAAAAAGGGATGTAATTATTGCACATTAATCGTGTAGTGAAAGTAAGTTGAGATTCCATCACAATATCTGGTTCCAATGTTATTTAATTCGTTCGCTATAAGTGGACCAGAAATCGCGCAATATGGGATGCGTGTCTTCGGGTTTGCGCGATCTTTAACGTGTTGAGAAATCCTAATTGACCACATAATGGCTAATTAATGATAGTCGATCAGGGATTAAAGAGCAGTTTCACAAGTACTAAACCAGTTTAATAGTATTATATAAATTCAGGTGAACTACATTGATTTTTTTAAATATTATCTCATTGCGACTAAGACGATTTTGCCACGCGCTGTATATTCGCATTTCATTACAATTAATCAGGGTCACGCTTATGTAATGCGGCATTTGCATTCAGGCCGAACCTGAGTAGGAAAATGCTTAAAAATATGATGGAAGGTTGATCAGTTGACTATTTTCAACAGTTCATACCTACATAAGATGAGAATCGGTTGATAAGTTCTATATTGTTGAGGCGGATTCATTTTTTTACAAACTTCTTTTTAGGTATTTCGCCTCAAAAATTTTTGTCTATAAAAAGACAGAATTTCCTCACGTCTTTTATTACAGATTGATAAATAGTGCTCCTACTTCGCAATAAGAACGAATTATTTATCAAAAAGTAATCAAGAACTATCACCTAGAGGGTATCCTGCGACACACTTAGGCTCAAGCTGTAAGAGAAAATTCCAATTAGTAAAGAAATTAATTTGTAAAATTACCTTGACGTTTCGATAGCTATTTTCTGCTGCTAAATAATTCTAATGCTAAATATATGCCAAGGCTTAAAGTAGCAACAACGCTACACATAGAAACTGATGATGGTGGAAAACACCGAAACATATTTTAATTGATAAAAAGACAATAAATGACTGAAGCCCAGGAATTGATTTTGATTTGGAATAAAATTTATTGCATTCTCAAGGAATTTTATAAATTACATTTTTTGTATTTTCAATTATATCATGAGGTTTTGTTACTGAAATTTTACTTCTAATTG
>NW_026018814.1:1078140-1080236 GCF_020466585.1 Dendroctonus ponderosae
CTATTGGTCGTAAAGGAATATTAACTTTATGAATTTTTGGAACTCCGTAAAAATGTGGTGTTTTACTATTGTGTGGTGTTAATTTTGATCTAACGGAATAATAATAATAATAATCTAACATAATCTAAGGCAAAAATTTTTGAGGCGAAATACCCAAAAAGAAGTTTGTAAAAAAATGAGAATGGGTGTTTGTGGGCCTTGGATCAGAATCAATGGGAAAACATGAAGTCCAACATCATCAAACTAATGGGTTTTTAGGCCGTCGCTCGGTAAAATTTCTTCCTGACGTTTCGCAAGCACGAGTTGCTTGCATCTTCAGAAGTGGTTTGCTTGAACGCTTACACTGTTCCGATGCGATTCCTCGGGCGCCGTCCGTATTTATGCACCGGTTGCATAAAGAGGGACGCGCCCGACAAGCAAACCACTTCTGAAGATGCAAGCCACTCGTGCTTGCGAAACGTCAAGAAGACGACGTCCTAAAAACCCGAAAAACCGCACAAAACTAGATGAATATAATTTATAAAGTTCTAAAGGTTTAATCTCTGATGGTTGATTTTAAAAAGAAATTAGTGACTTCCTGAATTAAATATCTGTTTGCAAAGCTTAAGTCGCCCCTAAATCGCGCGCCCCATTGAGCCGTTGTCGGATTACGCCCTGTTGACAAGGAAGTGTTGAAAAGGGCCGTTAAAGCGCGTTTAGTGGTCGCGTGCGAAATACAGGGCTTACAAAAGGTCTTGCCCTCGAATATGAATCGTCCTTGCTATCTTCCTAACCCAGGACGTTTCGAGATGATTAAATTGAGCGGTTTATCTCATTTTGCCATGAAAAGTGCCCGAGCGATGGGAAGTTCATTCATTTATGTATTCACTATCGAGCAGGGAACGCAAAAAACGCTTCTACCAATTATTCAATGAGTTGAAGCAAACTATTTAGTGCAATGCGATGAACTTCATGGAGTCTCCAAGCATCAGTAGCATCCAAGCTGTTCTGATTTGAGTGGTTTGAGTGGTTTGTTTAATAAGCACTCCATATATTTTTACGATAAACTTTCACTGTGGGCTTCAAAAATACATATGAAGACCCAATTTCAAGACAAGGTGTTCAGCGCGCGATCTTTTGCTTGTATTTTCATTTTCAATCTACAATCTCTTTCTGATTGAAACGGCCCATCTTGACCATCTAACAATACGCGCTAACTAGCAATTTGCCTGCGCACGATATAATTATAGATAATCATACTGGTCGACTTTGTCCTCTAATACACAATAATCTATTCCGAACTAACCAGATCAGCATTTGATAGATTCTTATTTAGCTAATAAGTAGGAGCATGTTGGAGCTTAGAAGCGCCAGCACATTCGCGTGATTCGGGGTTGTACAAAAGACAACACACTGTATATGGTTTTTCTTGCTTCCAACCACAGCAAGCTTAATAAATGTTGCGGCAGATGCCGACCATTAAAAGCCCATTACAATTTAACAGGATCAGCTTAATTAATTGCGCATATTTGAAGAATAATAGGCATTCCGTCAAATGATATGGGAGGCAAAGCTATGCAAATTATTGCCCGCACATAATTTACTGCAAGCTGCCTGAAAAATTGACTCGTATAGTTTGTTTTTCCGCAATTTTATTAGTTCTTTCAATTAAGAAACAAACGCGCACCGTTACCGGCGGCTCAAGCCCGATGGTCAACACAAATCGTTATTTTCAGATTCTAATAGCTGATGTTTATTAAGCAAAAAGCCCGGAAGCCGCAAGGCAACAGCTTGTGGTTAATGTGCCGCTTAATCAGCAGTTATCAACACAGTTTAAAAAATAATTCCAGCTACATTCATTGTGAATATTATCGGCCAGTGGCCGAAACTACACCGGATTAAGCCATAAAAACGGAAATTAGCAGTTAACTAAGTGGAGATCTTGATTGGGGTGATTGCCACTACATATACAGAGCCTGCGGACTTCAGATGCAAATGACTAAAGCCCGAGTCTCATGCATCCGTTTGTACGGTGATACGATGGTACGAAAGTGTTTCTATTGGTTGGAGATCTGTCAATTCGTCCTCCGTTCGTAAGACGGCGGACGAATTGACAG
>NW_026018814.1:1081235-1083035 GCF_020466585.1 Dendroctonus ponderosae
GAAATAAACATAGAATATTAACTAACACCCGGTATATTGAAGAATTTTGCAAACCAAAAATAATATTCTTAGAATGCAAAGAAAAATAGCTGAAAGTAAAAGAAATCAATGTAAATAGTATTTCGCTTTGTGTGCAAAATGGACAAAATGAATACTCCAAATATATGCCAAGGCTTAAAGTAGCAACAACGCTACACATGTAAGTAAAAATAATTGAGTATCCGAACAAAGAAGAATTCTTCCCAGAATTGATTGTCCTGACTAATCACCTGTTAGGTCTAATTAATCTCAGAATGTTTTAAAGTGTTGCAATTGTGATGTATTTTAGTGTGTGATATGATGAAGCTGTTGACCAACTGTGATTGTTCTTTAAATTAATAAAACTTTTTTTTCTATCTGTTATTTTAGAGAAACTGATGATGGTGGAAAACACCGAAACGTATTTTAATTGATAAATAGACAATAAATGACTGAAGCCCAGGAATTGAAACACAGTCAGAAAAGTATGTACAATTAATTCAAAATTGAAATTGAATTAATTCGAAATTGTGCATACTTGGAAACAAATCGCGCGTAACTTGCGTCAGCGACAAACTGAAGCCCTTTTGTGTCGGATCGACACTGAAATGAAACAATCGTCGAAAATACAGCGCAACAAAAGCATATAAAACTGATAAACCGGCCGGTTACGATTCATGGACGGATCGCTCTAAAAACGAAGGCAAACCGGCCGATTTTCAATTAAGCCGCAAAAATGGAAAATCCGACCATGCACCATTTCACTGAAACGAGACTCAATATGTCACATCCCGGCAATGGACCAAAATGGAATATCGGGCTTAATGTATTTGGAGCGATTGGAAAAGTTCGAGTGAGTGGCTGGCTTTTAATTTATGCGATTCGATCGATAAGAGGCTAGAAAAAGAGCTGGCCGATCCAAGGGATTACCTTTATTCAATGGGCCCAACGCGATAATTTAATTTTATAATTATGTATTACTAAATTCAGTTCGCAAATGCTAGTTTTGGCGCTATTGGCTAAACGCTAAAATCCTCAAAGCAATTTAGCTCGAACCTTTGCATCTTCAATAGGCCATTCTTGCGGAATTGACGTCGATATGAGCCACCCTTCAGCGGGTTAATACAGTGTAATGATGGAGCCGGGCGAGGTGAAGTCGCTTCTTTGTCAGATGGATTCAATTAAAGAGATTAGCCGTGGCATCATCATCTCTTCGGCATAACTCCTTGGTGGAACTGGGGGCGTATCGGCGTTGTCGGTTGGACGGGACGCCTGGCGACTCCCGATAGGAGTCCCGAGGGACACTCTTTTGTGCGACGGCACCGGGAACTCATTAGGAAGGTCCGCCTCCCACTTTGCGCCGCTCATCGCCTCGCTTTCTGGAAAGGATGGGGCTTTTATCTGGCACGTTAAGCACAGCTCAATGCCGTGCCGAAATTGCTTGCCAATTGTTAAGTTTCCAAGAAGTCAACGGGATTTAGATCTGCTGATTTTGAGGGCCAACCCAATTAATCATTTTTCCATTGCAGGAGTCTCTTTGCTCATTTCGTTTTCCCGAATCTCGCAGAACATTTTTTTGAAAAGTTATCGTTTCTTTGCTCTTGTGCTACATGTTGAGCCCTCAAGGGCGGATCCAGGGGGGGGTCATGAGGGCCATGCCCCCCCCCCCCATTCAATTATCTATCCGACGATGCCAAAACGAATTCTTTGGCTCGAATGGTTCTTGAGAAACCTAGAAAAAAGCAGCGGCATGTTCAAGTGGATTTTGCAACTCAAAAAAAA
>NW_026018814.1:1084034-1086764 GCF_020466585.1 Dendroctonus ponderosae
CCGATGGTTTGGTAATCTTGGAAACCTCCACCACTGACCCATCAACTCAAGATATTACTGGAAAGCCCTGATCGCTTTTCTTGCGGAAACTCCATAATTTGCGCTCTGCCACATTAAACTGGATTTGCTATGCAAGCGAGAAGTTTCCCAAGTCGCAAGGCAACTCCAAGCATATAATTAGATAGCAACTGATATATACAGGGCGTCCCGAGTTGATAAGTAACTGACTTTGGAACGTCGTTGGAGTTTCCGGCAAAGCTTTTAAACGTGCAGTTTTTAGTGATTTTTCCCGAAGTTTGCCAACCTCTTAGGGTTGCTATTTGTGTACTAAAATGGACGCAATCAACTTGGGCTTTCGCATGATTCCCCAGCAAAAAAAGGCAAAGCTCGCGTAAAACTTCAAAAGAACGTTAGAACAGTATAAACTCGACAAATTACAGCTTTCACGCATTTAAAAGCCCGAATTTTAAAGGTTTCATGACTGGCAAAAAGCTTCTTGTACCCAAACCCTTAATTTGGAAACTGTAGGTTTCCAAATTCGATTAGCTTGGCGGCCCCACCCCGTAATAACACTAAATGCTCTTAACTAAAGTGTTGCTTAAAACGAAGGTGTTAAGTCCAGTGGGCCTTTCGATTATTATTTTTTTTTTTTAAACGAACACGCACCGGCGATATTATGGCAATAATTAATAGCCAGCGCGGAATTTTAAATTGCTCAAATCGCTCCAAATTCGAACAAGTTATTCATTGCGAAATCGACGGCTAAATTACCGTATCGGATTTAAGGCAAATTAGCGACTGGCGATGGTAATTAATGCCGACGAATACAATCTCTTCCATTAAGCGAAACGAGTGCACTTTGTTTATGCAATTCTCCATTTGGAGGCAATTGTTTTAATGTGAACACAAAAGCCGCAATTATTTGCGTTAAATTGTTAATTACTGTTTGTTGTTTAGGCCTGCAAATTGCTCGTTTTCATCAAATATTACATAATAAAATCGTTTCGCTAGCACGCTTGAGTACCATCTGAGATCAATGCTTAAAGATCATCACTTGAAAAACTGCTGGTTTTTCGAGCCTAATGAGTTTTCAGAGCGAAAAATTGGAAAGGAGATTTCAGGTCGGGATAATA
Source organism: Dendroctonus ponderosae (assembly GCF_020466585.1). Taxonomy (NCBI): domain Eukaryota; kingdom Metazoa; phylum Arthropoda; class Insecta; order Coleoptera; family Curculionidae; genus Dendroctonus; species Dendroctonus ponderosae. The sequence goes on from NW_026018814.1 coordinate 1,085,168, forward strand.
GTGAAGGTCATCAATCACAGAAAACAACCAAGCTTATTTCAAAATAAATTGTTCATTAATAATAGATAAATACAAATTAATTAACACAGTCCCTTGCGTAATAATACTGCACGCTTTCCTGGTTTCGTTTCGACGAAACCCCGGAAAGCATTTTCACAATTTGAGCAACACCGGATTACGAAACACTCGCTACGAATTTGTTATTTATTTTTTTGTACGGGTTTTGAGTTGGCAAGAATCAACAAATATTCACTGGAGACAAGTGGCAAACTGGACTCAGCCTGCTGATATGCTTAAGACTCGCATTTTTGCCACTTCTGGCCATTGAGGGTCTTCAAGCACTAGCAGTCACCTTCCAGGCCTCCACTCATCAAGTTAACAATTAAAAAGCGACCGGACTAGTGGCCCCAGTCCTCTTCGCCGCCTCCGTAACTTTCCTGGCCACCCCCGTAGCTTTCCTGGCCTCCTCCGTAACCTCCCTGGCCACCTCCGAAACCGCCTTCCCAGCCGTGGCTTTCCTGCTGAATTTTCACTGGTACTGCCACTGGAACCTTGACTGGGTACGGCACTGGCTTCTCTACTGGATAAGGCACTTCCTTGTAAACTGGATAAGGCTTGTCGACTGGCACCTTCACTGGGTATGGTACGGGCTTCTCCACCTCGACGGGTACTTTCTTTTCAACAGTGTAGGGTTGTGGGTATGGTACCTATGGAAAGTCGCATGTTTTCACCTAGCAATAACTAAGCCGCAGCAAACTCCCTACCTTGACTGGGTAGGGCACGGGCTTGGGTACTTCAACTGGGTAGGGCCTATCCACGGGTACCTTCACTTCATAGGGCACTGGCTTGTCTACCTGGTAGGGAACATGTTTCTCCACCGTAACATGGTATGGTTTGGGTACATGGACTGTATACGGCCTGTCTACTGGCACCTTAACTTCATATGGTACCTTCTTCTCAACGGTGTAGGGTTGGGGAACTGATACTTCATACTGCAAAAGCAACCGCGGTGATATCGGAAACGAGTTGCCGATGCCCAACAAACCTTGACTGGGTAGGGAACTTTCTTGTAGACGGTGTAGGGTTGTGGCACTGGCACCTTCACGGGTACCGGGATTTTCTTCTCCACCGTGTAGGGTTGGGGCACGTTCACTTTGACTTCGTAGGGCCTGGGCACTGGCACCTTCACTTCATAGGGGACCTTTTTGATCACCTCGTAGGGCTGATGCACTATGTAAGGCACTTTGATGATTTCCTTCACTGGGTAGGGAACCTAAACGCGCAGAATGTCCCTGATATTCACCCAAGCCCGAACTAGTGAGACTCACCTTCTTTTCCACGGTGTAGGGCTGTGGCACTGGCACTTTAACCTCATAAGGTACCTTCTTCTCCACAGTATAGGGGACATGTTTAGTAACGGTGTATGGGACTGGAACCTTCTTTTCTACCACGATGGTTTTCACGTGCTCATCATGTCCTCCATAACCTCCCCCGTAACCTCCCCCATAACCACCTCCGTATCCTAGAGCGAAAACAATACCTCATATACAGGGTGTTTCAAGTGTGTTACATATTTTGGATTGCTTATGTTTATAAA
>NW_026018814.1:1087380-1090109 GCF_020466585.1 Dendroctonus ponderosae
CAAGGCTTAAAGCAGCAACAACGCTACACATAAAAACTGATGATGGTGGAAAAATACACCGAAACGTATTTTGATTGATAAATAAATGACTGAAAGCCAGGAATAAATTTGATTTGGAATTGAAACACAGTCAGGAAAGTATATAATAGGTTTATAAAGCTTGAGATAATTGTTACCTCCTCCAATGTCGCCGCCGCCTCCAAAACTGTGTCCTCCTATGTCACCTCCACTCCAGCCATGGTCTCCAAGTAAAATACCCCGTTTGTCCTGCTTTTTGCTTTCCTCCGCGACCTGTTTCACCTCCTTTTTCTCCTCCTTTTTCTCGGTCTCGGCAGCTAAAGCGCAAGCGCAGAGGCACAAAGTGCCTATAACAATCTAAAAGAAAATTGTTAAAAACCATGAAGAGAGTGAGACATACTCTATTTTCACATATACTTTGCGCTTCCATACTATGGCAATTTTTGCATAAAACTTGAATGTTTAAAGAGTTTTTGATGATGCCACAGTTGGGACATTTAAATCGGAAAACACTCATTCAACATTCTCCTTTTTGCTGCTTTAAAAAATGAAATTTCTAGTCCAATACCAATATTTAAGCATGCAAATGCAACAGAGAAAATGACTGGATTTACACATGATTTATTCAGTTAATTGACGAACTCTCGCTTTCATTGGAATTTAATTACCATGCGGATTGCAACGAGCTGTTTAGAAACTCTGTAATGGCAGCAAAAGAAATGGAACGTTTAAGCCATACGTTCGATGGGAATCACTTTCTTTTCCGGGTTGGAAATGCGTGCAACACCGTTAAGTAATAGATGGTTAATCTGAATGTCCGAACAGGTTTTGCATTTTTGTAATGGGTTTTAATAATGGGACGAGGAAGATGTTGGTTTGCATGCAATTGCACTGAGGGAAAGTGTGCATTATTTATGGGTTCAGTATGAAACGGCGCCTTTAGCACGGAAATGATAATAGTGGATAATAAAGATAGATAGAAATGCGCATCTTTTGATTGATTTAAAGTCGCTTTTACTGCGGCCAACTCGACTTTGTCTGCAGAAACTGTTTTTTTCGGGCTTTTTAGGCCGTCGTGAATTAAAATTTTCTTCTGGCGCGTGATTTCACGGTTCATCACGCCCTCAGATCCCGAAAAACACACCACTTTTATTCCAATTTTGGTTTGGCCACAAATATAGCAATTCGGTTGCGGTCAAAAAATTGGTGTTGACTTTAGCGAAGAGAAAACAGGCTTTTCAAATCATCAAAAAACAGTATTTTTGAACAGAAACGACTGAAGAAAGAAATGTGACCATTTTGATAATTTTGCTTTCGAAAAATAGTTTTTGCAGGCAATTTTTTAAACAAATTTTGACGAAATCGGTAACAAAAAGTGCAATTTTATAAACTTCTGAGCTAAAAACTGAAAAATTAGCTGATTTGGCTTACGCAGAAAATCATTTTTTGGCATTTAATTGCACATTGAATACACGCCAAACTTTATAAGTATGTAAAAAACCAGTTTACATTTAATATAATAACAAACACATGCTTTAGCCTTAAACCGCCAGAAGCATTAAATTTTCATTAATTTAGCTTGATTTCCATCTAAAACCCTTGCAAAAATTCAAATGCAAAAACAAAATTAGTTCCATTCAACTGTTACTTAAAAGGGCCGTTTGGCTAAAACCAGAAAATTGGAACTAATTCTGTTTGGAAAAAACCACCCGAATGCAACATCCACACACTGTCCACTTCACGTCCTTAGCAAGATCACTAAAAAATCACTAGAAGCCACCAACTGCCACCCTCGCGTCGATCTCACAACTTACCAGGGCTTTCATCTTAGACATACGAGCACGTGGAAGAGTTTGCACTGATCGTGATCTTCCTCCTAGTTTATATACGTACCAGAAGCACACTTTCTAGGTGCTCAAATCGTTCACCACCTCTTCGACTAAGTGCCACGGGGTTTCACTTCCACATCCGCACCGTAACGCACCATATAGATCTGCAGTAGTAGCGGCAGTTGTTTGATCGTTTTACGCAATCGGTCATTTTTTCGGTTTTTAATTAAGCAATGTAGAACTTGGACGATAGATCAAAGAATTATTTGCGACTAAAAATCTCTAGTAGAGTTGCTGTTGTAGTCTTTTAAGACTCGTTATTGTTTGAAAGGAGAAGATGGTTGGTAGCCTGTTGCATCGCATTGCCTTGATCAATGCTCCCTTGGTATTTTTGTAGTGTACTATAAGTGCAGTGTCATCAGCAGCAAAGCATCAGTGCTTTGTATATTTCGATTTAGTCTATTTTCGTGTAGGTATTTGATAAAGTGAATTAACAATTTTGTTGTTTGAATGAATAAACTTGCTGATTTTGCGGTTGTTAAGACAAAAACTCGTGTTGTCTGGCTTAAAGTCAAAACCTACGGTCCAAGCATTATGGAAAAATCATGCAATTTCAGATAAATCAGAACATGTCCATTGCTTTATCTGTTGTATCTTTTACAAGCAACAACAGCAAAGAGAATTTGCCGATCGGGAAATGATAATAAAAACTAGGCGGTTTATTAAATGATCATTCTCGGTACTTAGAAATTAGTTCCGGAACGCTTTTGCGGTCGATAAAGCCAATAGCTGGTTGTGGCCACGATAATTTTCTTCACTCCGCGCTTTAAAATGCATGCATGAAGTTGAGTGCCGCACGGGCAAGGGCGGATCCAGGGGGGG
>NW_026018814.1:1091108-1094191 GCF_020466585.1 Dendroctonus ponderosae
GAAACTTCGAAAAAAGCAGCGTCATGTTCAAGTGGATTTTGCAACTCAAAAAAAAACCACGCAAATCTAAAACTTCTTGAATTCAAGCCTTTTTGGGCCAAATAGCCCATCAAGCAATTCTCTAGTCCCAAATATTTTGCGGCCTGTGACCTGGGCAAACAAACCAATCAAAAAACGAACATTTCAGGTGAACTTTAACCATCTCTTGGAACAGTTAAACGCATCTTGAACAAGATTTGTCGCTGCGATAAATGAGGAGTTAACGATCAGTCATGACAACGACCATTGCCAAAATCATCCAGACAGATCAAACTAATGTCCGGCAGTTTATCTCGATCCAAATCGGCATGCTTTCAGGTAGAAAAAAATGCGGTTACGCACGCACCTGCTTTTTTTGAATAGCGAAAAACACCATTGATGATGCAAGAGATTAGGGAAATTGAGCTATTTTCTCACTGATTTTTGCAGGGATCTGATGAGTAAATTGTTGAACTTCAGTCAAAGTTGGGGCTTTAGTGATCAATCGCAGTTAAATGGCGCTTTTTTGCGCTATTTGTCACATGTTGGGACCGTTTCCTTTCACCGATTATTTTCTGGTAACCCGAACGGACGATTGATGGCTAAATATTGAAGAAGTTGCTGAAATTTCTCTTGGCGCTTGTTGGCAGTTATTTAATAGCAATCAGTCCTCGTAATTCCAGATTTTTGGTTGCAAAACTGCGCGCATCTGCCGCTGATGATTATACAAATAATGGATGAATTGTCGATAAAAATTCGAAAATCATTTAGTTCTCCATAAAATCAGTGGAACTTGTTGAAGTACAGTGAAAAATCCAAGTTTATAGCTTCTCCTTGATACTCGAACCTTAAGGTGTCCAATGAACCATGTTACATAAGAAACGCATAAATCATAAGCGTATTGTATATTCATGGATTTGAGTAGAATATTTTCATTTGGCTTCAGCAGATTAAAAACAGCATGACATAGATACATGAATATTAGTAGCATGCGAGCTCCAGAACCGTTTGTGCAATGTTTATTTGTTTCGCAACCATCGACAGATGAAAGATCGAATGAAACACTTTAGGTGTTTCACGTTGTGATTTTTATGCAACATCTATGCGAAACGTAAGAATTTCTGGGATTTGTCGGCAAAGGCGATTTTTTAATTGGCGTAATTGCTAGATGTATGCAATTTCATAATTTCTCTAACCTGAATAGTTGGTTAAATTGCTTTTGCTTATTTTGCGCTTGAAATTCTGCCTTCTTCCTCAATATTTACTTCTTGAAGCTTCCGAGCTAACGCTAGAGCTAATGTCCTTGCGGCCGGGCAAACTAAAACTTTCTCTATGCCTTACGCGGCTTGATACAATGGATAATTTACCAAACTGCATGATTTCTACTAATTTTCATCAATTGGAACAGCGGATTAAGTAACGCCGGCCCATTTCACAACTAAGGCTATTATCCCCAGTAGAAACGGGGCTAACCTTGTGCCGAATTCTGAAAATAACCAGCCTCTGTTTAACCCTAATAGCAACGATTGCACGACTTCATTAAATTAATTAGGACCTTAATTGGTTCTTGTTTTAATCAGTTAATGAGTAGACAAAACAACTATTTATTAGCGGGTCCATCATGGTGAGCGGTTTTGAAATGTTTCCTCGAAATGCAGATGCGACGCTCGGCCGCACTTTAATCTGTTGGTTCTGGGCAAATTTGTAAAATTTTCACTTTAACGACCCCCCAAAAAAAAGAAATTTATTACGCACCCGCACGCGCCTGATGAAAAATGTTTTAATTTGGTTTAGGGCAAAGGTTTCAATTTGGTTGAGAAACCCTGCAGGTGGGCCATAGATTATTCGGGGTTGCAAAAAGGGCAAAATTACAATTTCCCATATCTACTAATTTGCCGGCCAAAGTGCGTTTTACAACAATCAACCGCTCGAAACAAAAGATTACATATGTTTTTAAGGCAGTTGTAATTTTCGTATTAGCAAGCTTTCTTTTTTTTAATTAAGGTATTCAGTGTTTTAATGAAATCCAATTTTCACTTCAGATTCATTATTTTTGTTGGTTTTGTTAACAACGTGAATAATTAGGCATATATGCAATTTGACATGGCCTGAATAACTGCAAACCACCACACGCGTGTAATCATCATTAAAACCAGTGTTTTTACGTAAGAATGTATTATAAATGAATCCGAATTGTTCATCAGTTTGGTTATTGAATGGGGTTCAATGCGTTATTAAGTTTAAGTTTAAGTTTAATTGTTGTGAGCAACAGAAATCGAAGCAGGTGATTGAATTTTTAGAGGAACATAAGAAAACGTCTTGATCTGCATGTGTGTTTCTTGAGCTCAATGCGTGGCTAAAATTCTTATAGAGAGTGGGTACATTAAGGAAGATGTCGTGGGTTAAAGATGCGGGCTAGCGAAACGTTGGAACCAAGTTTTCCACTGATTTTAGGTCTAAACCTGCCATTCTTTCTCGCTTTTGACCAAGTTTTCCATCTTATCGCTTAATTGCTACTTGATTCCTTCCCATTGTTATAGAAACCCAACATGTTTCTGGCTATTTTACTCATTAATAGCTAGTTTAAAGTTTTTTAGCGACTCGGTTGAAAATAAGTCATTCTTTGGGCCGAAAGCTCGTTTGAATATTACAATAATGCAGCCATCGCCAGGCACATTTAGACCCGAAAGGAAATTAATAAATTTCGGGACTGTCTCGCGTGCCTTCCGATGGTACATATAAATTATCGTCCAGATTGTAAAAACTGATATTAAGGCCGTTTCCTAATTATGACACTGTAAATCGTCAGGTGGTAAAATGGCCGTTTTTGCAGGGCCCATTCCTGTCGGTTCCCATGAGTAATGGCAAAACGAACTTAATATTCAATCTTCAATTAAACCCAACATAAAATATGCGGATAAGTTCTATATTGTTGAGGCGGATTCATTTTCTTACAAACGTCTTGTTGGGTATTTCGCCTCAAAAATTTTTGTCTTAAAAAAAAGACAGAATTTCCTCACGTCTTTTATTACAGATTGATAAATAGTGCTCCTATTTCGCAATAA
>NW_026018814.1:1095190-1096951 GCF_020466585.1 Dendroctonus ponderosae
AAACATGAAATTTTGGCATAATCTTGCACTTAAGTGTCTGATATTCAAATTTCACTTTCTAGGTCAAAACTACTCGAATTTCCTCACTCACGTTGCTACGACTGAATCGACTTTTCAATTCTCTATCCAACAATGCCAAAACGAATTCTGTGGCTCGAATGTTTCTTGAGAAACTTCGAAAAAAGCAGCGTTATGTTCAGGTGGATTTTGCAACTTAAAAAAAAACCCCGCAAATCTAAAACTTCTTGAATTCAAGCATTTTCCTTATCGATGGTTCACTTTCTAAAAAGGCCATTTAGTTCTCTTTGGAGTGATATAAAAACGAGCGTTCTTGCTCATTTTGCTTCCGAGAAACATGCAAAACGGAACGGAAAACATGAAATCTTGCGGTCAGTGCTCAAAAGCGTAAGCGTCCGCCTGAAAATGGTTGGAGATAGTACCAACCAAAACGTTGCGGCAAATCATTCAAGTGATCCGAAGATCCCATAAACCGTAACTTTTGTGAAGACGCAACGGTCTAAAAGCGCGAAAACTCACCAAAAAGGTGCAAAATGAAGATCATTAAACCAGCAAAGCAATATTTAACCACTGCCAAAAGATTGAATCTATTAATATAATAAAGACGTTTTACAGAAAACGTCTTTGAAAACGAAAATTTTGAAAAATAAACGTTTCCATGAACGTGAAGTTCCGATTCAGCTACAAATTGTCATTTGAATCCATTTGTTCCCGTTGTATGCAAATAACACCCAGCACTTTAAAGAGTTTCAAACAATGTACGCATTAAACCACTGAAAATTTGGGCAACTAAAAAGTGCAAATTACAAACACATTTTTCGTCGTATGTGCGTTCTATGTAATTTCAAAAGGTATGCAGGTGTAGGTCCCAATCGTTCCATCGGCCATTAGCGTTTCTACAGTTGAAACCAAAAAATTGCTCGCTCTATTAAAAAACTATTTTGGACAGTCGCGTGCGTTAAATTTCTCGTCTGGTTATTTCGTGCTGGATATGGACACAGTCTTCTAATTATACTTAACAATCCGAAGACGGTTCTTGCACACTTTCGGCATTTGGAATAATGGCACCAGTTTAGGTTTAAGCAGGAACGAAAAATCCTCAGCTCAAATGGGGGTCTTCATTCTCAAGGAAATTATCAATTGAACAATTATATATATTTATATATTATTATCCTTGAGCTTCAAGCGGATGCTTGAAGAACTGCTAGAGCCATTTAAGGCTTAATCAGTACTGATCTCTTAACCAGTTCGAACTCATTAGCTAATAAACCCTCATTGCAAGTGGCCGGCTCGACCATGTAACTACGTGTAAAACAGAGACGTAAAAATTGAAGCAGTAACTTAATTATCACCCGAGAAGAAGAACCTGCATAGTGTTAAAGACATTTAATTAACATTTTTTCCTTTCCTAACGCTTAACTGCTTGCTGGTGCTTCTATCAAGCATATGGTCGTTTAGATCTTCACTTTTATTAGCCAATTGATCGCAAGCAGGTGAAACTGCTCAATACGAAAAATACGTTTCCCAATAGCAATCAATATCATTGATCTGGAGAGGATTTTGCATGGAAATGCGATGATTGAGAAACTCTCTTATGTCGCATCAACCATGTTCCGATCTAAGCAACATCATCCATGAACATAAAATAAAAAACCCAATTTGTAGATAAGTTCTATATTGTTGAGGCGGATTCATTTTTTACAAACTTCTTTTTGGGTATTTCGCCTCAAAAATTTTTGTCTT
>NW_026018814.1:1097950-1100211 GCF_020466585.1 Dendroctonus ponderosae
GTGACAGTTCTTGATTACTTTTTGATAAATAATTCGTTCTTATTGCGAAATAGGAGCACTATTTATCAATCTGTAATAGAAGACGTGAGGAAATTTTGTCTTTTTTAAAGGCAAAAATTTTCGAGGTGAAATACCCAAAAAGAAGTTTGTAAAAAGCCCAATATTTCAACAAAAACTCCAAAACCTAAGCGAAGCAAACGCCAGGTTAATGTTGAAGCCAATTTCAAGATGGAATTTCGCTCTGCCAGCTATTTTCAGGCTGGGAAAAAGGGAGGAAGACCGGAAGTGTTCTCTTTCGATTTTTGCGTCCGGGAGCCAATACGTGACGAGCGGGGCACGTGCCGCCAATCAGAAGCCGCAAAGAGCTCCGGCGGGAGCCGAGAGCCAATCAGAAGGCACGCGCCGCAGCCCTCGTGCTCTTCATGCCCGCGATGATATACGATAAAGGTGAACAGGAACGGACCGGAAGGAACTGACCCGAAATAGAAATTTTCCATTTAACAAAAATGGCCTTAAAAGCACTAAATGCTTATGAGTGAAGCTTTTAGGGCCAACCACAACAGCTAATTAAAATCGACGATGTTTCTCTGAACTGAGCGGCTTACGCCGTTGCTTAAAAATAATTCATGCTGCTCATGATCAAGTTCCTTCTGCCCACAGCATCGCACCCCCATAAACGCGCCCTAAGCGGGTCAAACGTTGCTAGAAATGAGGAGAGTGAAAAATGATGATCAATTCCGATCCTGTAGCCCATCTGCCCTAAGAAGGGGCGGTCACGAGCGCCCTCGCACGCGCCTTTGGTGGCAAAAAGAGCCGCGTTCCTGAAGAACTTGCGGACCTTCAGTAACCGAACCGTGGCCACTTGAACTGGCAACAATCCGGAGTTTGAGTACGGGAGTAGACGCACGTGCCACCCGAAATCAATCATCATTTGCAGCAGATTAGTAACAAGGCGCCCGAAAAACGCTAGTTGAAGCTAAGGATGAAAGACGACCTGTGAAGAAACTTTCAAGGTAAGAGCCGAGTTTTAAGGAAATTTATTGTTCAGTTGGGTCTCAGAGTTTATGCTTCAGAGTCGCAGATTAATCCGGTTGATTTCTGATTTTTCAAATTTGTTCGTGGCTCAATTTTTCTCTGATCTCTTTTTGCGGAAAAGGCCATTTATTTGAGTATTTTGCTCTTTAATTTTTGTATTGAAGACCAGTTTTGCAATTTGCTTCGGCACAAATCTAGCCGCAACATACAGGGTCAACTAGCAAAAAGCAGATAGTTACTCTTGACTGGCCCGCTATCAAAAAACTAGAAAGGCTTAAGGATTTTCGACCCTGACTGCCATATTTTACGTGGTTTGTAAATCGACGAAAAAAACTTTGTAAAGAAAGAAGATCTAATTCTACACGGCAAAAAATTCAATTTTTTTACAAACTTCTTGTTGGGTATTTCGCCTCAAAAATGTTTGTCGTTAAAAAAGACAGAATTTCCTCACGTCTTTTATTACAGATTGATAAATAGTGCTCCTATTTAGCACTATTTATCAATCTGCAATAAAAGACGTGAGGAAATTCTGTCTTTTTTAAAGACAAACATTTTTGAGGCGAAATACCCAACAAGAAGCTTGTAAAAAAATGAGACCGCCTCAACAATATAGAACTTATCTACAAAAAATTAAATACCTCCATAGTCTGAGAAACCTCAATTCTTCTGCTGGGTTGAAATGGAAAGGGTGGCGACCCTCCACGTTACGGTTGAAGTTCTTCTCTGCTGCCGCGTTATGAGCCGTATCAATTTCGCACATATGGAGTCCAATAAATCATCAGGGATAAACATTGTGTAATGAGAATGGCATTGTTGTGGCAGTGTTATGGCAAGTGGGAACACAGGTTTTATTACAGGGGATGTATGTGGATTTAATGGATTAACCGTCGATTTTCAGCCGATGCTTGAAGTCGTTTTCTTCACTAGACCGCAAACAGCTTCAATTCGTTTGCAGTCCATCGAACTGGCGTGTTATAWTTTAATCCTGATGGACAACGCATTTTTTTTTGCTTATATTCCCGACCATTCCAATTACTATTTCATCAGCCAGCAACAATTACCTTTGGCATAATTAGCAGAAAACGCTTTTGTAATGCGATGTTAGTCCGTCAATAACGTAAATGCGCCCGTATCGGACTTCAAGCAAAAAGTGCCTTCATTCTGATCCGCACGTGTCGCTTTTTTGCCTCTCTAGAAGCTTAAGCGCCGATTCTTCATATACTGGT
>NW_026018814.1:1101210-1114368 GCF_020466585.1 Dendroctonus ponderosae
TTTGACTGGAGCCCAGACAGGAAAAGAATATAATAACAACTATACAATTCCTGAACGCTTACCCTGGAAGGAAGCATTTGCGTGCAAGGAAACTCCACATTCAGACTGAAGAAGGGTTTAAGTTCAAATCAATCAAACTCATCAAGCTGAAACAAGCAACCAGTTTGCTCGTTCAACTAATCAACCGAAAAATTTACTGTAGGTATAATTCAAGTTAATTATAAGTTAATTGAAACTGAGTAAACAGTAATTTTTTGTCCTCGAAACGTGGTCAATAATAACCATCATTGCCAGAGCACCTTTGCATTCAAAGCGGCCAGTTTTTCTTAAAATCATGGCCCAGTTTTTGATTGATCGGAATCGCTAAATCGGGAGCCCAGAATGGAGCCATTTATTATTGGGCCCATCTACTAAATTGAGCAATAAAACTGGTACTGTGGTGGATTTATTGCATCTAATGGGGTTGGAAGCAATTGTGATCAAAAACTGATTAGTATCAGGGCCGCAATTAGTACCTACTTTTCCTTTTACCACAACAATTGCAAAACATGTTATTATGCATGGAAAAAGTATTTTAATGCACCATATCAACATATATGTTGGAAGGTTAATGAATATTTTTTCTGATTTGTTCAATTAATTACCTTTTCAGTATATCGTACGCAATTGTTTGATAGATGATGGGAACACAAGTTCGCGGAAAAACAATATTCATGTGCACTTTACGCAATTGCCCATGAATAATTAGGCACGGATTCAATAAGCCGGAAGACGTTTCTAGACATGCAATAAAACTGAGGAAAAAAACAATTCAAAGATTTCCTCAGTAGCTGAAGAAGTGTTACGAAAACTCGATCGAAAAATTCGTGATCTGCGTCAGAAGCTTAAGGGTAGCTACCCGTAATGCGTGCCGGGGGATGCAAATTCGAACTAACTACCAGAATAATTTGGCCCGAACACGTTGCGCTTGTGATTTTGATTTACATTAATTTCATATTTTTCAGCATGAAACATGATCAATATTTAAATTTTTCATGCATGCCAGTCACAAACTCCAACATGAACATTATAGTCACGGTTACGCTGATAATGCATATATTTTCTCCCCATTTTCTTCACTAACGAGTTCATAAATGAGTTTCAGGATTTTTCAACTGCAAAAAATTGACCCTCCAAAACCGCAGAAAATTCCGTTTGCCAAAAATTATTGTTTTCACTTTTGTTGAATTCTCAACGGAAATATCGGAGTTTGATGGTTTGATTTGAGTTGCATTTTTTCAAAGCAACAATACTTAACTAAAAATCTGGATTTACAATTATTAGGCCATTGCCGATAGCAATTTGATCCCGATGTTTCGCCGCAGAAGCAAGCAATGATCTGAAAATTTGCAGTTTCTCACACAATCAATTCAAAAATCCACCGCTTCCTGACGCCTAAGAAGTTTAAATTTAAAAAGCACTTGAAAAATCCATTATTAGTGATACAAACGTTTCATCAAGTAGATTTTCATTTTCAAACGGTTTGAGTGAATTTCTCACAAATGCCCGCTCAAAACGTTGCCGTTGCTGATTGTTAAATGGCCAGTCGTTCTATCGTTTTCAGCTCGTTGGTTTCCTTATATGAAAAATATTAATATGCCACGAAAAGCGACTAATTTTAATACTCTGAAATGTCACGGGAACAAAAAAAAGTGGAAAATCGTACGACGGCCATTAGCATATTTATAAAGGGTTAATATGAGCCAAAGCAAAGATTTGCTACCCTTTATGTATTATATTTCGATACTGGGTCAACTCTAGAAGGCTATTTTGGAGCGGTAACATGTGAGAATTTATGCCAGCTAGTGGAATAAGAGTTTGTTTCAAAGGAACTATTTTCTGAAATTGTCTTCTTGTTTTCACAGCTTCTTAATTATTCTAATTCATTTTGTCTTGTTTCAGCTTCTTAAAAGACAATGCCCCATACTGGTAAGTGGCCACACTATTACCTCTCATACTGCTGCACTGTTTAGTTCAATTTTACTGCGTTTAGTAAGGGATTGAAATAAAAACTAGGAAAATTTGAAGAAATCGGTCTACGCAAAAAAATGGATTGACAAATAAACGTGAACATAATAATTATATTATTATTATAACATAACGTTTCGGCGAGACAACAGCGCCATCATCAGATTTAAAATTCATACAAACTCATAATTGGGAAACATTAGATTCTTTTAGATCTTTGCTGTCTTGAAACTTCAAATTTGTTCGAATTATTGTCTACATTTTACCGCAGGAAAATAAACAATATAAAAATTGTTATTCACACTTTGACTGAAATCCAGCAAGGAAAAGAATATAATAACAATTAAACGCAGTCAGGAAAATAAATGAAAAAAAAACATAAAACACTCAATGATAATGAAAGTAATTAAATGCTCAATATATCGTTGGCATACTTATGCAAAGTGGATGAAGCGTAGTTGAGAAATGGGGGAATCAGTCGAAGTAACACCATCATCAGACATCCCGCATCCGCCGGGCAAAAAGATTCATGTCATAAAATTACGATTAACTTTGCAGGTGTCATTAAATTCACCGCTCTATATTTAGTCGCGGTTAATGAAAAAGTCCCTGACTTTCCTCCGAACAATTTACGTAATTCGGAGATGAATTGAAACAATTTTTTTATGAAAAACAAAAAAGTTCGCAAATTTTCGAAAATAAAAGTTGCTTGAATCCGATCTAAATGCGGGTTTTCGGATTCAAACCACTTTTACTTTCGAAAATGACCGACGTTTCGACTCTTTATTCGTGTCTTTATCAGCGCTGTATTTGAGGTCAACGTGCGGGGATTTTGATGATTTTTTACCTCAACATAGTTTATAGAGTACATAGCTTGAATGAAGGAAAATATCGTCGGTTATCAATCATAACAGCCCAAAATCGATTTTAAATGAGGAGTATTGGAGCCTGTATCGGGCAGGCTTTATTCGCTTTAGAAGACAATAAATTTTCGCCTGTTTAAGGAACAACTTAATTGCTTTCAGGCCAAGCTGGAGTCAACCAACTAGGCGGAGTGTTTGTGAATGGACGGCCGCTACCCGACTGTGTAAGACGAAGAATAGTAGAATTGGCCCTTTTAGGAGTCCGGCCCTGTGATATATCCAGACAGCTGCTGGTATCGCACGGGTGCGTTTCGAAAATCTTAACTAGATTCTACGAAACTGGAAGCATCCGACCTGGGTCGATTGGCGGGTCAAAAACAAAGGTAAAAAATGCCAGAAAAACCCGATAAAAGCGCTTGAGATAGAATGTGAACCATATCGAAGCTGATGAGGTTTTTTGGGAAAAAATCACTGTTTCAAGCATAAACCGCAAAAACTTCAGTTTTTTGACTTGAAAATTGAACCAAACGTGAGAGAGTCGAGTGCAAAGTGCTTTTGTCCACAAGCGGCCAATCAAGCAGATAAGAAATCAAAAATATCCAAGGGCCTATAAATTTCCACAGGTCGTCGCTTTCGTGCGACACAGTTAATTATTAGATATTTCGGACCCTGAGAATGAAGGGACGCGATCATCCACTGATGTCGGTCGGATAAAGGCCGAAAAGGGTGGCAAAGCACCGGCTGATGGCCCTCCAACACGCTTTGTTCAATGTCGGTGTCCGGTAGTTGGCCCTATTTAACTGTCATGTCGTCTTATCTCGACCTACCGTTTATATCCGCCTCTTTAAGGGCATCTACAGGGGAATTACACGATAAAAATTGTTTTTACACGATTGCCCAAGCGTGTGAATTGCATGTTTTTGTCAATGTTGAAATATTCATCCTCCCTCCAATTCCATTGTTTTTCTTTCTCTTTATACCGGGCGATTGATTAACATTGGCCAGAGAGGTGATTTTTGAAATTAGGGCGTTGAAAACATTGGGAATTTGCCACTTCCTTGTTCGTTGTTCATGCTTTGGGGCCTGACATTTTCACTAAATTTAGACCGTCCTTGCCATTATTGCGCCGATTATCGATAACCAACATTGAAGCAAATTAAACTTAGAAGAAAAGAGTGCTGGTTTGGAAGCGATTAATCAAAAAGCCGGACACCAATTGAACCTTTTCCATGTAAAAGGAGCGTAAATGAGCGACCACGGTAAACACTTTAATGGCCTACGATGACAGCAAAAACAGTCCGGAATTACCATTACCGGATGATTGATTTTGCCGGACAATGTTTGTTCGGGTGGATGTTTATCTCAAATGTAGACAGAAGATCATGGCAGCGATAGTGTTGGTGCATGCACGAATATTACGTCTGCAAATGACCGCAAATACATGGTCATTTTTTCGGTGTTGCGACAATTTCATATCACGCATCAGGCCCACAAAATCCCTAATCTTCGAACTCTCTCCACAAAGGGCGGCTGCTTATTGCGAAACAATCCAGATAAAAACAAGTACCTAGGAAAACTCATTAGTCGCCAAACCGCTTGCTAATACGACCCATCCGAGTACTCAAGCCGGAACTTTATTGCCACTCGATTAGGCTGGGAAGTTATTATATTTACCGAATCAGAGCGACTGCTTGTTCTTTGATAAGTAGAAACTTTGACTAAAGCCGATTGTCGGAATAATGAACAGCGGTTTTAATGACAAAAATCCATAAAAATGATTAAATAGGTAGGAACCGATCTATATACCTACATATGGATACTGTCCTCTGAGCTAAGTTAACGCTAAGCAAAACTAATCTAAATAGATACAAAAGTGCCAAGAAAACATCAAGTACAAACAAGCCATAAATAAGTCGCAAATTTCAAGGCGAAAAAGGTGATGAAAAAGCTCTTAAACTCCACTAAAAAAAATCGTCAGTCAGGGTATTATTGATGAGGTGAACATATTATTAACTTCGAACGGGGCAAGGGCGGATGCAGGGGGGGCATGGGGGTCATGMCCCCCCCCCCATTCAATTCTCTATCCAACAATGCCAAAACGAATTCTCTGGCTCGAATAGTTCTTGAGAAACTTCGAAAAAACAGCGTCATGTTCAAGTGGATTTTGCAACTCAAAGAAAACCACGCAAATCTGAAACTTCTTGAATTTAAGCATTTTTTGAGAAAACTGCCAACATTTGCTTACCGATGGTTCACTTTCTAAAAAGGCCATTTATTTCTCTTTAGAATGATGTACAAATGAGCGTTCTTGCTCATTTTGCCTCCGAGAAATGAGCAAAATTGGCAATAATTTGGCATCTGTCAATTGGGACGAACCCGGCGTGATGACAGTTGTCAAAAGAAAAAGGTTCAATCACAAAAATCGGGTTTTTGTGAATAAACGCGCACTACCGATAAGGAAAATATCGCCGAACGGTGAAGGGATCCGTCTTTAATTGAAAAATCAGCAATTTTATCTGCAAAAGTTGACAAAAGTGCGCATTTTGGTAATTTTTACGGAGCGACTTACAAAYGATCGTGCCAATCGGCCATTAAACAATAAACTGACGGGAATGTGATGAAAATGTCATTATTGAAAGTTAGAAAAATATTTAATCAATAGCAAATAATGGCTTAAAACTAGAATAACTGTAAAAATCATTAAAATTGTCAAAAACAAAGCAATTGATA
Source organism: Dendroctonus ponderosae (assembly GCF_020466585.1). NCBI lineage: Eukaryota > Metazoa > Arthropoda > Insecta > Coleoptera > Curculionidae > Dendroctonus > Dendroctonus ponderosae. The sequence continues at coordinate 1,106,811 of NW_026018814.1, forward strand.
GATGCCCACTAAGCCAAACGCACCTGTATTTACCGGCGATTATTTATTTTAAGTAGTCGAGCAGCTTCCAAGCTGATTTTTGTAAATTGGGGCTTTTTAATCAAAGCCAAAAAAATCGCTTGCTCTGTATGTGTTGAAAGTGAAGAATCCCGGCTAGTTTCCAACGAGGCTCCTAATGGAGCAAAACAACAGCAACAAATTACAGTTTGTAAGTCCAAGCACGGAATTTCGAGACTCTAACCTCTAAGGGGTTCTTCACTTTGATTATACATTCATTGAAAAGTGTGCGTGAGTAAAAGCTGCAATTACCGCATTCACAAGGAGGAGCCGCCGCTCTTCCAAGCGGTATTCAGCACGTTTTTGCGCATTATATTCAGGTTCTGTTCAGCTCCAGTTAAAATGTTTCAGCAAGTCGCCACCCCAACAGTAGTAAAGAAAATCCTTCGCTTTAAGCAGGAAAATCCTGGAATGTTCGCCTGGGAAATCCGGGAACAGCTGATCTCCCAACGGGTTTGTGAGCCTCACAACATCCCCTCAGTCAGCTCCGTAAACCGGATTCTGAGGAACAGCGGAGTTTGGCCGGATCAGGATCTGATGCCCGCCCATTCCCGTCCGCCTCATGGGCCTGGTAATCTACTAACAACTAGCGAATTTTACTGAAACCCTTGACTCTCTGACCTTGCAGAAAGTCTCATCCGCTCGGATTTTTACTCCAAGTCTTCATCCTCCCTCAACGCGTCACTGCCATACTTCTCGCCTGCCCACGATAGTGGATACCATCAAAACAGCCGGCCCTTTTCCTTCCACCATCAACTTCACGTGGTGACGAATATCGACCAACCGCCCACCAGCTCTTCATGGTCTTCATCCTTCAACAGTTTGGTCATCCCTTATCAGCATTGCGCGGACTATTCGCCGGACTCCAGCGACGACCCCAAAGAGTCCAGTTTACCTGAAAGGGGCGCTAAGGAAGAACAGAAGAGAAACCCCTACTCGATAGAGGAAATACTGAAGAAACCTAGCAGGCAAATTAAGCCTCCTAGTCCGATTAGTTGCGCGAATTTCCATCAACCAGTAGGGGCGATAGTGACTATGGAGAATGCGGTTGTCGAGGACAGCAATGAAAGCTCTGAGGACAAAGAGGAGAAAATTGATGTAGAGTAAATTGCCTTTTTTGCGTCACTACTTGAACACCTCCGCAGATTCTTCAAAGCTCTTCTCATATTTATTGAATGCAAAACTTTACGTATTTCTTCCACTATTTATTTAAATTATTGCTTTCGCCCCGTTGTAAATATAGTCTTTAAGCAAACTGTGTTATAGCATAATTTAGGACAAGCGATACTTTTATATTCTACTCCCTAAAGGCGACTAAGTTTGCACTTTTAAGCATATGTATCAAAACGTGTTACTTGCAATTATGCAAAAACACCTTTAAATTAAAGCTGTGTTAAAATTCAACTCGCTAGAGGAAAAGAAAGGTTCTAAAGGTTGCCGACAACTTTATTGTGGAATACAAAAGTGTACAAAGTAAAAGTAGAAGTTTTACTATAAAATGCATTGTCGAAACATCCCAATAGTAAAAGTCCGATGAATCCGCAAAATGCTTGGAGATCTTAGTATTTACACACATTTTGGCATTGCTTTCTTAATTGAACTGAAAAATGGATTAAATTACAAATGAACATACATAAATTATACGTAAAACAAGCTCAAAACAATACAAAATTTGCGCTTGTAAAAGCAAAGGAACTCAATAGATGGTCGGTTAAGGTATTTAGCGAGATTTTCTTAATTATCACAGCACTTATTGAATCATTTCACGTTCGATCACTGGAAGCTTCCAGTTAGTTCTCTTGTGTTAACTCTTCAAGACGGATTTTCCGACAAACTGCCACTTTCTTCGTCACAATGTTCCACAATTTCAGCTGTCTGGAAGCAGAAGATGTCGATCAGTCCTCACTCGCTGGGATGAAGGGGAATGGTATTCTTCGCGCCGAACGGGCTTCGGTATTTAATGCCTGCTTCCTTGAAAATATCCACAGGGAAACCCAAATTGGCCAAATACAACTTCCCATTGTCGGAGGAATAGCTAAGGGGCAATACAGGGACTAAGGAAATCTTGGCCGATAAACCTAAAAAGGAAAATTACGGCTTGTGTTGCAAGATTGAAACCCCATGTTTACCCGGCGTGCCTGAAGGTGGGGGATCTAACACCAACACGGGGGCGGTGTTCTTATCGGCCCACTCGACTAAAAGTGAATTGCTCTTCGGCGAGTCCGAGTCATCACTCAACGCACAGATAATCAAGTCAGTGGTAGCCGGCAATTCAGGAACACTAGAAATTGTGCGATTCCTAGTTAACATATAAAGAGACAGTTCCTTCTTGATGGCCACAGCCTCTAAAAACGGACAGAAAACTATGGTGCGAACACCATGCGATGCCAATTGGCGGGCTGCGTTTATGCCAGCTGCTCCCTGCCTGTTATGAAAAAAAACCCGTGAAATTTCGCCTCAAAGGCGGTTTAAAAGCGTACTTATGTGGTCCGCATAGAACAACGACAGTCGGTATCTGGTGCTTGTTGTTGGGATTTAATCGATGGCCTCCTCCAAGTAGTTGAATGGCAATTTCGGCTGCAGCGGTCCCAAATAACTCTACCCTCTTGTCCCAAGTTAATCCTGCCTTTTCCGCAAAGTCAAACAGTTTTCTGCGGAGATTTCTGCAAATCACACCAATATAGACAATAAACTAGTTTGAGTGAGTTGAAGAATCACCTTGAAATGCATGGAATGATCAGTCCATCATCAGTCACATATTCTTGAATTTCAGCTAATGGCACGATGATTTGACGAATTGATGTTGGATGATTGGGCAACACATTCTCATCATGTCTACAAAATAGGGATTTTGTTCTCAAGATACGTGGTAATGTAATGGTAAAACGGCACTGTAAACAGCATACCTATATCTTGAGTTCCAATGAAGCTCACTTTAGGCAAGCAAAAGACGGCAAAATAATTAATTTTCGTTTAAAAAAAATCGTTCAACTAAGTTATAAAGATGCTGTGACTTGCCTATAATTTTTCCGATTTTCCACATTTCGCACCGCATCCGGTCTGCTCGAGTTGAGCTTCTCCCAAATGGCCTGTTTATCAAATAAGGCCAAATTCTTCTCAAAATCAAACTCCCCCTTAATTTTATGATCCAAAGGCGCTCCAAAGCACTCCTCGTCTTTCGACCCCTTGACCCATTGTTTTCCACCTACAAAACCACCATAAAACCGTGTCGACTAATGAAAATTTGCGCTATTGATCACCTTTGACTCCTTTTCTGATGGGCGTGTTCTTGTTATAGCTAAAGTTCAAACTATCCTCAGACTTCTTATTAGGCTCAATCTCAATGGGCTTGCTCCTACTAGGAACCCCATTTTGAGACTGTTTTGAACCCGACGCTTCTGATGTGCTATGGGACCGGCCTGCCCGCTTTGGAACTGGCTTAGCTATAGTAACTATGCTGTTTTCCTGCTCATCTTTGGCAGGCTTTTCAATAAACTTAATATCCACTATATCGACAGCCCTGTAAGCGTGAATTTACAATTGGCGTGTGGTTTTTGACAAAAACACTTGTTGAGCAATACCTGATCTGCACAGGTCCATCTGCACAAGGGAACCCATCGCAAAATGCCTTTTGGAGGGTGATTTTAGTAGAGGTGGCATCTGAGATCTCACCCTGATAGATTCCCAAATCGTCAGTGCATTTTATTGACACCATTTTTCCTACCCACTGTGCCATGTCTTTACAAATGTTTATGGCACAGATTTGCAAGAAACTTAAATGTACAAGTGGAGTGGCTTTTTGCAATTTACCTACTGCAAAAAACTGGCATACAATTCCAAGCCTGTAGCTGTGCAAAAGCACATACCTTTAATGCCACCTGAGCTGATAAAGCAGAATTGGGCCTTTGTAACTTTATTCAGGAAAATCCACAAACAGCAGTTTATACAATGCAAAACATGGAAATGTTGGAGACTGGAGCAATACAGCGCGGTCAGACTGAAGGAAATTTTGGCCTCGTTGCAAAGTAGATTGAGGTTGACCAAACCTTCATTAACTAAGCGAATTTTTAAAGCAACCAGACTGTTTTAAAGGGTTCCAACTGAGAGTTAAACTGCTTGCAAAACGCACTGACACTATAAACACGATTTTCATGACGTTGTTTTGGTGGTTAACTAATTTGACAGGGGACTTTTGCAGACAAATGTCAGCTCTATTGCCTAACTGCGCGAAATTTCTTGAGAACAACAGAATTAACCCACAGACTACAGACTATTATTATTAGATTAATGCTAATTCTTATGTACATTTTGCAACGGAAAATTTATTAAAAGCAGGAAATTAATTTTAGCGAAAATTAGTAAAGCTTCTGGTGCGTAATGTGGCAAATGCTCGCATTCGTACTCGCGAAAACTGTTTCGGAATATTCTAATGCCCAACTTGATAACACCCCGATTTTACGTCGAGCTGTGTTCACTTCAACTTTGACAACAAAGTAACTTCAAAACAGTAATTCTTAAGATAATCTTTAATATTTGAATTTAATCATTATAATCACTGCTTCGTAATAAGAGAAATTGTGGGGCACCAAACGTATTCAAAACACCCATATTGACTCTCAGCTAGACATAATCAGTTTGAAATGGATCCAAGTCATACCGATACACGTACAGGAGTTTCCAGCATGTGCACACATTCAGCAATAACTCAGGAGACTTTCGATAATGCTGTTAAGGAGAATAGGGAAGTGTTCGACCTCAACGAAAAAGACGCTCTAGAAGAGACGGTCCACCAATTTGAGTCACAGGTAAGGAAATATGTGACACTTTGTCATTTCGCATATTTCAAATCCTTTGTACCTATTCGCACTTTGGGTGCCCACAGGGAGTGAATCTAAGTGGGATCCTCGTAAAGCCAATGGCCTCGCAAGAACTCGGGGCCATTAAGACAGCCGTTGAGAAGCTGGTGCAACTGCAAAAGACCAAGGGAAGTCTAGAGACAGTCAATGAGACTTTGAAGGAAATAACTGCTGCATGTGATCAGGGAGTTCCACATAGAATTGCAGCAGGTACAAAATTAGCTGCAATGTTCCCTTGGACTCAATTTCTAGTAAACATCGAAATGTTTCAGGAAAAGCTGATGCCTATAGAGTGTTGCTCGATACTTACGAGACATTTAACGATAAAGATGCGAGAACCAATGTCTTAAAAGCCCTAATTGCCTTGATGACTAAACAGCCCGATTTGCTGGACGTCAGGGGAATCGAATTTATCATTAGCAACTTGAAAGATCAGCGCTCTGATCCCCAACTGCAACGACTGATACTGAAGTGGACCAAAGAGTCGTGTGTTAAGCACGAGACAAACAGGTAAAATTAGTAACATTGTTTGCCCTTGTTTGCCTATAATGTCCCCATGTAGGCAGCAAATCTTCGATTCGCATATAGTGGACATTCTCAAGGGCTTTCTAATCGAAAACACGCCTATAGAAGTAATTAGAGAAACACTGTCAGTGTGTAGGGCTCTAGTTCTGGATGACGATATTCGCGTGGAATTTGGGCGAGCCCATGAACATGCCAGAGTTATTGCCAGTGAAACCCTTTGCTCGATTATGACGCTTTTGAGCAGTGAGTGAACCCGAAACAAGAGCCCTAACAAATGTTTTCCAATTGAAATTGTAGAATACAGAGGCGAGGAGCAGCTTAACGTGGACATCATGTTAACACTGACTGCATTAATGGTGCGGGCTGAATTTTGCAAGAAAGTCTATGATGCGGGCGGAATTGACCTGATCAAGAATGTAATGGAGACGTTCGCCAATAGTGATGTATGTTCGACTGTTCCAGAGTAATTCAAATGGTAATTGGCAATTTTTATTTGCAGAAAATTATCAGACAGGGCTTTAAGTTGATCAAATCCTTAGCGGGGGATGACGAGTGTAAGGAACATTTGATCGTCAAGGGATACACTGAAGTGTTAAGGGACTCGATTCTTGCCAATATGGTACATTGCTGTGTACATTGTTTATTCAAAAGATTTCGATGGTTTTTTTTCAAGGAAAGTGCCGGTACCGTAACGGCAGGACTGGCCGCGATCGCAGCTATGACTTTACGAAGCCCACAAAACAGCAAAGCCCTATTTGATGCCGGAATTCCTGAAGTCATTGTCGCTGCAATGAAGCATCATTCTGAGCAAAAGGCTGTTCAGGTAAGTTTAATTCAAAACTGAAAATGCGCTCGTATGAAAGCAAGAAAACATTTTTTTGCAGAAAGCCGGTAGCTGGGCCATTAGGAACATGGTGTCTAGAAGCCAATACCAGTGCGCAAAATTCATCGATCTGGGAGCCGAGGAAGTTTTGCATCAGAATTTGGAGAAATTCAAAGATACCCAATACGACGTAAAAGCGGCCTTGCGAGATTTGGGCTGCAACCTGGTGTTCAAGGAGGAGTGGACTGGAAAAGGCGGCGCGTTGACTACCGGTAAAATACGCGAATAAAATATTAAAAGGCGTCTTGAAGGAGCACGATAACATATTCTAGACTTCGGCTTTTCTAATTGGGTTTTCGGTTAGAGATGGTTAATTAATTACTATTTACATTTTTTGATATATTCACTTTATCCGCTAATAAATTATTATCAATACCTGGCATGAGAGACCCTTTGCGCTTACGCAGTATACGAATGCTGTCGAATGATATGCACTTTATTATTTTTTCGTTTCCCCTTAAGTTACATAAAATAGGCCCAATGTTCCATAATTTAACACCCCTTGGTTCTTTCAACACACGGCATATCATCTTCGGCGGTAACGTACGGATCCGTGTCGGTTCTCAGTCCAAACGAATAGCCGGGTTTTTGAGGCAATTTGGGCAAGTAAATCGGGCCGGGAGTTTGAGATTTGCCTATCGGCGGGTATACTCTAGGCGACATGCTGTAGTCGGGCGACTTGCTCTTGTAAAGATCTGTTTTGGCGCTGTTATAGTTGGCTGGGCCGGGTGACCGCTGGTTGTCTAATAGTTTCTGTCTAAACGACCTGGAATTGGACAGTATCTTAGTAATTTTTGGTTCCCAGTTGTGCGCACTTGGTTCCTTACATGCTATAAGCTGCATTGGCATGTTTGTCGGGCACTTTAGGTCCCAATGTAGATGGCACTTCGTATTTGTCCGGCCCGGGAGTCACATAGGGCTTGAAGCCTGTATACCTGTAGGACATGGAGTAGGCGGGCGGTCTGGGTTCTTTCATTCGGGGCGCCCGTTCCGGGGCATAAGTGCCTGGGCCTGGAGTTTGGAAGGCAGCTGAAATAAATATCTTTATTAATTAACTTTTGTGTTTACGAGTTGTATATACTTTCCTGACTGTTTCAATTCCAAGCCAAAATTAATTCCTGGGTTTCAGTCATTTATTGTCATTATTTATCAATTAAAATACGTTTCGGTGTATTTTTCCACCATCATCAGTTTTTATGTGTAGCGTTGTTGCTGCTTTAAGCCTTGGCATGCATTT
>NW_026018814.1:1114418-1164454 GCF_020466585.1 Dendroctonus ponderosae
AGACAATAAATGACTGAAACCCAGGAATTAATTTTGGTTTAAGAGTTGTAAAACGTGCGCGAAAAAGTCGAGACTTACTTAAAGCTTTCTGGCGCGATTTGATGGAATACGCCGGAGGGCTGGCTTTTCCATAGCGAGTCAATTTTTCCACTGGGTACTTCGGCCCTGGTCCCAGTTCTTTCTTCAAATACCCCAACTTTACCCCCATGGAATATTGGGGATTGCGATACTTGGTGAAATCATGATGGTCGAATCCTACCACTGGCGGCAGCAAGTACTTGCCCGGGCCTGGACCTGAAAAACAAACGCGTTGAACTTCCATCAGCTAGTTTTTTACGCGCTTACCAATATTGCGACGAACCATTTCGGCTGCTTTCAACTACAGCCCGTTCAGGAATAATTGATGAAGAAAAATGTTGCCTCTTGAAACAATGAAGGCCTGGGCCCGGTTATGAGAACTCTTGAGGAATTTGATGAAACATGACCAATTTTTGACATTGATTAGGATTACCAGCCGATCCACAGCTAGTGGCAGCAGTTGAGGTGAAAAACGAAACTCGTATTGTAGAAAAGCGAACTTTATTGAGCTGTGAACTACACTAAAAAGCTGTCTTCGTAGTTCTCTCTCAGTGTCATGACGCTGTTCAGAGCGTCCTCATATTCATCAGCTTCCAAGGTGAATTGATTAAAGCGGGCAATTTTCAGCTTTTTGGCCTCAGTGTGTAGAGATTCAAACATTTGCCCGATTTCGCTGCCAGAATGAAGCCCGGCCAGGATTGGCACTGACTCGACTCCTAGAAAGAAACCCGTGCAAATTCAAATTAATTCACTAGATAATGGGATTCATACGTGTGTGTTCCAGCCGTGGGATGGCAGACACATTCCCATGCACCCCAATGCGGTCATCAAACAGATCGGGAAAGGGATTTTTAGTTGACATAGCCTCGCTTATTGTGGATACGTGACTTGCAGTCGCATACGTAGAACAAGCCAGGAAAAGCTCCAACATATCCTTGACCGACTTGCAATTGTAGGCTGCCATCGCCTTTTGCTTGCCCGCTTTGTTTGGAGGCTTTTTCAGTCTGGTCTCTGGTACTCCTCGTAACATCAGATGTTGCATCACTCTTTCCGTGCCTACGGGATTAATTTCATCAATCTCAAAGTTGCCAGCAACTATTGGCTTAATCGCTAATCACCTATGGAACATCTTGGAGTGATGCTTTTGTATAAAGGCCCCTCCCATTGGTCCAGACAGTCAATTAAATCCGCATCTGCGTTAAGAGAGAACGGCATACAAAGGCTGCCTGCCGCTGCTTTGCGGTCGTTTGCAGTCAAATCGGCACAGAGATCAGACAGGGAAAAAGTGGAAGATTCCAGTCTATATTTCAGCGAAATTGTGTCCAAGGCAGCGGCTAAAAAGGCGCTTGAATGGTACGGCAATTTGTGCTGCAAAAAACGCGCGCTGCACCAGACTATTTTGTAGCTATTTGTTGATGCTTACATTATATTGGGTATGGTAGAATTGCCGAGGTAACCCGGGCTGTCGCCATCCAGCCTCACTGGTACACAAAGGCACAAACATGCTACTGAACTCGCGGTACGTGTTAAAAGATAGCAGCAGATTAATGACTCGTGTGGAGTCATTCATGAGCGAATAAACCTGTTCGTGAGCAGTCTGGAAATCATTGTCGGGAAAATGTGCTGGAATGGTCGGCAAAACCAGCACCGACTTTCGATCATATTCGTCCCTTATGTGCTCTAGACAGGCTGAGGAAAGGCCAGCAAAGCCATTGGTGCAATCTGTAAGTATATGAAAACCCTGTAAAAAATATTAATGAAACGTGATCGAGTGATTTAAAACCCAAATAAAGCTGATATGGATTACGGCTTACTTGAAAATAATCGCATTCTTCAACATATCTCCGGATATCATCAGAGAATCGATCCTCAAACACTTCGCTTTTCCATAAAGCCGCCCCCAGGCTGTAACTATCGAAAGGCGTTTCAGCATTGCAGTGCTGATACTGCTTGATAACATTCACAGTCCTTGGGTGGAACCTTGAGTAGAGGAAATCGGACCAGACTTGTACATCTTGCTCAAGATTGTACTTCTTTGTGGCAACGGTCGGTAACGCACTGGCGTTGTTGATGTCCGTTTGGAAGGCGTTCTTTGATTCGCGCGGCGCCTCTTGGAGCTCGATTTTATGGCCTTCCCATTTCATAAACAGCTGAGAAGGATCTGGGGGCTCTTCATACAGATCGCCCTGTATGGGTAAGGTTTTCAGGCTGTTCTTCAGGTCAACAAGTAGGAGCCTTGGGGTAAACGTCACTTGGCCCTGGAGGAATATTTTTATCTTACAGAGGTGGAAGGGTGTTTTATTAGTTTGTGTGCGTTTTATTCGCAGCTAATGACTTTCATCAGACTCTCTCTGAGGCATAGGGGTTCTTGAAGCCTTGGGAAAATGAAAATATTGAAATACCTACATTTTTCCAAAGCTTGAAAAATTGAAAGCTTGAGATGAAGATCGCGTCCCAATATATTCCCAACATATGCAACAAATATACATTGACAACGTAAAGAGTGAACGAAAAAATGAGAATCGACCCTGCAGATGGTGGCAATACAAACACTTAGTCACTGAAGGCAAAGCGCTAGCAATCCGAAATAGTTGAATCCGGGTAAACTCTTGTGAAAACTTCTTCCCTACTTACCGCTGGGGTAATTCCTTCCCTAAACAGCACATTGTGGTCTATTTCAGAGGGTGCAGCTGAATCGTACTGAAAGCTGGACTCCTGAATGTTCCACCAATGCGTACCCACAAAGTTGGCATAATGACCGAATTGTAAAGTTAAAATTTCCTTTGAGACCATTTTTTTCAGTTTTTATCGTCTAGTTCATTAAGCGCCAGCACTCAAACTTCACCACTGTAAACAATAGTTTGTGGTTACGTTACGTTTTCAGAATATGTCGCAAAAATTGACGCATTTCTCTGCTCTGGGGGCCTTTTTTTAGAAGAATAGAAAGCATTTAACCTATTTAATTAATTACCCGCTATGCCCAATGTCAAGGTGTTTCCTTTCACAAAAAGTTCATTTGTGCCCGATATCTCACGATCTCGTTGGATGTTGTGGTATAGATAAGACCGACTGTATGGATTGTAACGCTCAGCATTTATTAATCAATCAGTCAGTTTTAAGCAAGTTGATAAATCACAAGTTTCGCCACGTTATTACTTAAAAGCCCATAAGAGCCCCTTAGAGACATGGACAGCTTAAATCCTACAGAAGTATTGAAGTTTTTGGAGTTCGTCAATGATCTTAAGCATCTACCACGACGAGGTTGGATTTTCAGCAAAATAAAGGACCATGAAACAATATCAGGTTGGTTTACAACAGCAGCTGAGTTACCAAAAGAAAAGTATTGTTTTTTCCAAGAATTACCTAGTTTTGGTTGATATTCTGGCAAAAGTTCGTGGTGTAAATTCAATATTACCATGCAATTAACATTCAAAGGCACAGTTTTCTGCGAAAAAGTCAATGTATAACTGAAAATATTATATTATTTTAGTCCAAAACCCTCGATTGAGCTTAAAAAACTTACATGTTTTCTGGTCTATTTCCCACTTTAGGTCACATGTATGCAATGGCCTTAATGACTTTCCTGCTGGGAAACGACTCAAAACTCGACCGAATCAAGTGTCTCCAATTAAGTTTGGTGCACGATCTGGCTGAAGCAGTTGTAACTGATCTTACACCACATGACAATGTACCTGAAGATGTGAAGCACCAACTCGAAGACGAAGCAATGAAGAAAATCACTAGTCACATTGGTCAATATCCTAATCTTCTGTACTATACATATTTCAAATGTATACTAAACAAACCTTTTTGTCTCAGGTTCAGCTGGTAGTCAAATCTACGATTTGTACAAAGAATACGAATCGAAGGCAACGCCAGAAGCAAAGTTTGTTAAAGACCTGGATAGATTCGATCTTCTGTTCACGGCTGCAAACTATGAAAAACGCGACAATCATCCGCAAAAATGCCAGGAATATTTCGACGCTCTGAATGGGAAGTTTGAGCACCCTTTCATAAAGAAACTGGTAGATACGTTGGAAGAGCAACGAAAAGGTGACGCGTCTTGTAATGGGCCAACAAAAGAAACTGCTTGATAAAGGGTTACACTGTGTACATAGTTTTCCTTGTACAGTAGAGTACACTAAGTAATTTTATTTTTTGAATGTATTTTAATTCCTTAAAAGCGTTTGTTTATCTAATAAATAGCTTGTCGACTCTCTGTGCTCAGTTTGCGAATTTCATCGCCATTACGATTAAATAAAAATTAAACTGGAGCTGAGTAATTTTGAAAACGCTTAGAAAATTCTCGATCTAGTTTAGTGATATGTTGGGAAAAAAACAAGTTTGCCGTTCCGGCATTTTCTACAAAATACTTAACAATGCTATCAAACAAATTATTCTATAATCATTCTATGCCTCAAAATGCGGCAAAAATTTCGATAAAAGCTGCCTGAATATTCAGTTTATTTCAGGCCATGAACGAAATCGGTCGCAAGTTTTTCGTGTCGTGTGAATGGCGTCCTTTGACGGAAAATGTAGAATCATTGTTGCCCTTTAAGCATGTGCGGTTGTTTATCCTGCCTGCAAACTGCAAGATTTTTGCAAAATGTTTTTCATTCGGAGTGGATTCATTGCCTCTGGTGTGAAGGATTAATGTGTAGAAAATAGAGGATGGGGCGTCGGCTTGCAGAAAGCTGGTAAGAATGATTTCTCTTCTATGAATCTTTTAGCTTGAACTAAGTTCAGTTTTTATACAAGCAACTGAAGTCTAAACATTTTTTATTATTATATTGTTATTATTATTTGCTTACCAGCCAATAAGCCTTGAAATGTTTAGGAAGATGAAATTAAACGAATGTAATAAAATCATTTATTTGGACACCATTTAGGTTCTGAACAAGATATCGATTCATAGTATGGGTATAACGTTAAATAGAAGTTAAGTAATATGTTAAAAATATAGCTAATTCATCGTGTCCGATAAAAAATCGGTAGCAGTGTAAGCGACACCAAACCTTCTATTTACATAAAAAATTAAATTAACTTTTTGGTCTTTATCGAAAGAGCTGCTTGTAGTAAATCATCATTCATTTTTTCAAGTAGCTCATGTGAAGTTGGATGCAATTAAACAGCATTTTCATACACTAATCAAACAGCAGTAATTGAAAGCTTGCTGTCATCTAACTACGAATATACCAGAATTAAAATTAACCGTTTTAAGAAGTAGTAAATTGCAATTTGACACTAAAAGATAGGATAAACACTAGCATGTATACATCTAAATAATAAGTTTTATACAGTTTGTAACAAGTCTATATACCACAATTTCATATTAAAAAAAACTATAAATAGAGTATCACAATCTACAAGTGTATATACCAATGAACATTTAATCATGTCTCTTAGTATACGGAATAGAATCTAAACGTACAAATTTGCATTATAACAATCTAGTTTCAAATTTCAAACAACCATTTACGTTACTTCCATTAGATAGCGACTTCATTGTCATCTTACATTCAGACAGCACAATTACCTAGAAAATTGCTTTTAAATTTTTCAAAAATCAATCAATATTTTGGGAGGATAACATGGGGACATTTGAATAACGGTGCCGCTGATGTAGAGTTATCAGCATTGTCTCGAATACATCTAAACTAAAATGGACAGAATTGTAAAAAGAATAATCTCATTAAATATTTTTGTATAAATTGTATGATTTAGTCTACGCCAGCAAAGCCCTGCGAGCCTTCAATAGCCTTCACCAGCATCTCCTTCAGATGAACGTAGTTATCGTATGGTGGCAAATCCAATCTATTAAAACTGCAAAATGTTCCTCAGTAAAATAGCTTCTTAAATTCTTATCATACAGAGAACGTACCAAGTGTGGGCTCGTGGAAAATTGTCAATAGTCCCCCATCGTTCTATGGTAAATAGCTGCGGCCCATTACTGCCATACAATTCTTTGAAGCCGTTCATTGGAACTCGGGATGTTCCAGTTACAAACTGCAATAGTCTGGCTCTCATCTCGCTGCTAAATGATAAAACCGCCTGAAACAAATCATTTTTTTTGTAGATGAATTTAGCTAGTACTCAATCAGACTAACCCTCCAGAAAAACTGAATAACTATGTGGTTGGGATGGTACTCGCCCTTATACAGAGTATTTGCTTTCCAGTCTTTTACGTCGATGTGCTGAATGCCGCACATTAACAGCTCGAGCTCATTTTCGTCGAAGATCTTGATTACCGTTAGAGGCACTAAGTCACTGAACCCTTCGAGAAACGCGTTCATTTGCTCTTGAACTCTGCCGACGAATCGCCATTGAATAATACATCTGAAATAAACAGAAAACGGGTTTAGAATAAGTTGAAAACAACCAACTTTCTATAAAGCACTGACTTGATATATTCATCTTTATTGGGATTATCTAGGGGTATATTGGCGCCTCCTTCAATCAGTTCATGGACGGTTGTATGGCCAAACGACTCCTCGTCAACGGAGAAAGTGAGATCCAGCCCGGACGGATCATTTTCCTTAATCCAAAGCAACGATTTGTAGTACTCAGAGTCGACAGACTCCATGTCTTTTAAATCTATCGATTTCGATAACATCATCTTGTAAAACGGCCTAATAAAGAAAGCTGCAAACGACAATAGTAAACAATGTTTCTAGACAATGAAGGCCAATGACTTGCCATCTAGGAGTTTGCCGTGATAGACGGCCATTCCAGCTACTCTGCCAATAAACTTGAAATACGCTAGATGCTCCTCATTGCACAATCCCGATGTAGGGTTGATTTGTAATGTGTAGTTATCCCTGGAAAAACTAAATTTACAAACAAATAGTCAGACTTGTTGATGTTCTCACATTGCCGAATACTCGAACAGTCCATAGTATGGATTAAACATTTCTTTGGACAACAAGTAGAACCACTCCCTTGCCAAGCCACCATAATCCAGACCCACTTCGCCTTCGAATTCCACCCATAACTTGGTTTTCAGCAAGTCTACCCTGGGCACGGTGGTGATGACTCTAAACGAGTCTTCCAGTATGCATCTTCTGCGTATTTTGATTTCAAACTTATTGGGAACGTTTGTCTGAAAAGGACAAACTCTGGTCTCATTCATTGCCCACATATTTTCGATATAATTTGGACTCACCGGTTTCCTAAGCTGAGTTTTCATGTATTCATATTTCCGCTTGTAATCCCTTGAATATGGTATGGCTGGACCGGCAATTTGCGGGTTGGAAAGCCGCGGATCGTCCCACTGAGTGGTTCTGGTATCTGGAACAAGCTCGGCTAAAACTGCGTCGAAAGCACACTTCTGCAACTCACTGTGGTCGATGAAGAATATGCGCCCGTCCGTATGTATGCGTTCCTCCCAGCCTTCAGGTAAAGGCTCCAGATCGTCGTCCGGTTTCCGATTAACTAGCGGCACGGCAGGCTGGTTGGGCATTGGACTCGCACGCCCCGTTCTTGGATCCACCCAAGACGTGGTTCTTTCATGATGATCAATGAAAAACAGGCGGCCGTTTGGAGCTCTGCACCCAAACAGCAGAAGCTTGTTAGTCTAATGAAACGTTTTCCGCCTCCCCTCGTCCACTTGTAGCTACTGACCTTTGAACACTCCATCCGGAAGGCAAATCTTCTCCGATTGTCGTCAAGTCGGTCTGCGATTGTCTACTGCTGCCAGTGTTGGCGGAAACTGGAGAATCGCGTCGCGATGAATTATTGCTATCAGCTTGGTCAAAACTCTGCAATTCAAATTTATCTGGTTAAAATGATGGAAAAGCCCCGGTATAAAGCGCAAGCTGAAGTAAACGGCGATTTTCTATTCGGCACTCTTCCAGTAAACTGTGCCACGCAACACAAACTAGCGTATGACAAAGTATACAAAAGCGATTTAAATACAACCCACTGGCGGTCTATGTGCGAAATTAATTGTCGTCACCTTTGCATTAGGAAAACTCACACCAGCACGCAATTATGAGTATTGAAACTGACGAGTTTTTGCGGGTTAAATGCCCGAAGAACTCAGCAGTTGCAAACAATGGCCGGAAACCCACACACACACACGAAAACTCCTTTGGCAATAATAATTGCTTCTGTGTGAAGAAGCTAAAAAGCTATAAATCTTGTTTGTGTTGTTGCGTTCAAGCAGTCGGCGGAACACTAGTTCAAATACACAAAAACAGCAGTTGCATATAGATGCTGAAAGCAAAACGCGTATAACGCAAATAAGGCTGAAATTAAGCTCTAGTCTCGTGTTGGGCCAACTGCAATGAACACAACGGTGTTGCATCTAACTTCGAGCAGACAAGTCAGAAAACTAGGAAAATCATCTACCGCCATTGGGCTTATTAAAGCTTAAGTTTACCGTGTCAACGCGAGTTTGGGATGCGGTTTGATTCCATGAGTTCCTCCGGCTTTCAGCCTCACTTTCAGCCGATCCGTTGTAATCGGAATCGGTCACACTCAGTCGATTGGCCACGTCCGAACTGGCTTCGCTTGCATGAGAGCCAGCGTTTTCATCGGCAGGACGCAGATGATTCCGATCTTGCTCACTGTTGCCTGCAAAGGACACAGGATCCGCTGGAAGCGACTCTTCGACCTGTGTGTTGTCGTCATCGGACTGCTAAATGTGGCATGCAAGTAACCAATATGTGCTGTTTTACTCTGCCCATGGATTCAGTGCAAAAAAGTAAAATCAGGTGCAAGACAGACCTGGTTATTGTTGGTTGATGTGTCGCCTCGTCCATTGCTTTGCTCTTCCGCGCTTATGTGATATCGTCGTTCGAATACTTCTCTGTCCTCCCCTCGAGTCACTTCTTCAGTCTCAGCCGTGTTGCTCCTGAAGAAAATGCAGAACTAGGAACCCAAAGCTTACTTCTAAACAGGCAGGCTTACGTTAACGTGGGTCGCTCCCACTGCGTGGTTCTGGCAATATGATTGACATAGTAAGTTCTGCCATTTGCATCCTGCCGTTCCTCCCAGCCGGATGGCAGCGGCGCTTGAGACTCGGTAGAATTTGAAGAAACGAGAATCGCCTGCAAATCCAAAACCGGATTGTTCGCCAACTCGAAATCACTGAACTCATCCAGGTTAGACTTACTTGAGATGCATTTTCTTCCCGTCCTTCGCTCACAATCTCCCATTCGTTGGTGTTGAGCGGCTCTTCAATGGCAGCAATAGGCGCTGAAGAACCCCCATCGAAGAGATAGGCGTGGTAGATCTCGAGGTAGCCGCGGACGCGAGACTTGGCGCTAAAACTGCTAGGTTGCGTGAAAGAACACGAATGAAGAGCATGCATTAAATGAAGTCAGAGCACTTGAAGATGGCAGTGTTATAATTCAACTGGTTTCAACAAGCAAACACCTGAATAGCCAATGTTAATCAACCGTTTGAAAATCCCCTGAACGAATTACACCCAAATGAGACAAACTGTGAAACAAACCCGTCACATGCCTGGATCATTACAACGGTTAATTAAAAAATTTTCTATTGAGTTGGAGAAGGTTTACCTTCTGGGTCGGAGCAAATACTTTATTGGAGGAATTATGAGTCCTTCTCGTTCCTTTGGTAAATTAACGAGCGACAGCTCCACCATGCCAAGGAAATCATCCCGCGTCAGTCTGTTTTCGTCGAAAACTTGTAAAATTAGTTTGTGTTCAGTGGGTTTGACCTAAAAAGCGCACATTTATATGCAAATGAATCATAAAAAACGATCATAAAAATCTTACCCTAAATATAAACTCTTCGTTCCATTCCGGATTCAACGTCTGCAAAAAGCCAAACATTTATAAATGCATTTTTAGAAAACACTACAATTTTCCTGTACCTTTTTCCTAGTCCGAGTTAATACAGAGTCAATAATTGCATCCTCATTTATTGGCACAAGATCGATTTTAACATAAGGGTCGCTAAAAAATCAATGTTAAAATTATCAAACGAAAGTCACTGAAAACCCCAGTACTTAAAAAAGCGATTACCTATGCGATAAACGAACTATTTCATTAAAAACAAGTAATAAAACTGGTGTAGTTATGTAAGTTAATTAACAGGCAAGTAAACACGAGTGTGGAAACAAACAGCATTGATCAAATTGCATAATTAGGTCTGGTTTTCAAGCAAATACCCATAGGCATCTATGGCCCAATTTTAACAATGATTATCGGGTTCTTGTGGCAGTGAATTTGTACTTTTTACTGGCCAGAATGAAGGTTGCTCTTACTAGAGCTTTCAAGGTTAATTATTAGCAAATTCTATGATTCAATAACAATCGCTTGTTGTTTCCTATTTGGGTGCGAATGCAAACTCACCTGGCGCCAAAAATGTCCTTTTTCATCAAATTCTTGCCTTTAACTACTTTAAGGTGCAATTGGCTCGTTGACTCTTCACTCTGAAATAACAGTTTGAGGATTAAAATGTTCAGAATTAATTCGAGACGCCGTTAAAATCTTGGCAGGATAAGCAATACGGATTAGGAATAATCCAAACATTAAACTTAATTTTTGTAGTTCGAACTTCAGGTTTGCATTAGGGCCTCAGTTTGATTGATTTTTAACTAAATGTCGTAGCCTTTTCTATAGCAATAGTTCGCATCTAATACCCAAGTAGTGCTTGAAACTGCCAAACATTAGCATATTTATCACAAAGTAAATTCTAGATAAGGTGCCAATTTCCTGGCAAAACTGTTAAAATTGCTCCTCACTATCAGACGCATTACATATATTTATGTCTTGGTTGTTTCTCATTGCCGATAAATTATTAATTACTATCCTAGAATACGAAATATAATGATATGTTCCAAGCATTGTAAGGTCATGTGCTGGGGATTATGGAAAAGGTAAGATATGAAATTCGTCATCCTTACAAGCACAAAACGTTTCGGCCGTGTAATGATTGGACGAGCTAAACAGCCGACTATAAATTGAATTAACAAAACTGGGAATTAAACAATACAATCCATAAAACTGATATGGCAATAGTCGCACTATATAATAAAGTGTTTACGACGTTTACTTACAAATCCATCTTCTTCTATCTGGGGAATGTATCCGAAAACATGATCAGAAGCCATTAAAAAACGTTCACTACCGTACACTTTAATTTAACATGAAAAACGTAAAATAAAAGGTGTTTCAGTAAATGGATACACAACTTGACATGTCTTCTATTTTTAATCAAGGATTACTGTCAGTTTTGACGGAATATAGATTGGGGTTAGATTCCAATAAACAACAGCGCATTTCAAACAAACCGGGGGGTTTGTTCGGAATTGAACAAGTGCAGTAGCGCGCAGTGCACACCGACTTTATTAACGATAATGAATTTTTTAGATTTTTAATGAATTTTAATTTTAATTTTAGTATAATTCCTGTATTTTTCACAGTCAGCTCAAAAGCCGGAATGTTATTGATTATCTGCGAATTGCAATATCGGGGGCGCAATAAAAAAATAATAAACATAAAACGTGTTCCTAATGTGTTTCAAATTAATTTATTTATACAACTTTTATTACTTGACTGATTATGGTCGAAAATACCAGAACGTTCTGATTGAAAAGCTGCTTTGTAAATATTTTAATAAAAATGACTGCCACCCAGGAAGTTTTAGAGATTAATTTCGAAATTCATAATTTTTTATATATTTTTTTCGTATTATAATTTTGAAAAAATCGGGCTGCTTTTCTTTTTTTTGCTGTGAAATACTACAAACCGAAACGTGATAAAAACTTATTTGTAAGACCGAGTAAACAAACAATTCAAAGACTATCCAGTATAAAAGTTCTGGATCGAAACATACTTTTATCCAACGGCAAACAGTCGCAACTCACTTAAGACCAGATCTAATTCTTCCGTTCGAGTTTTACTTTTTTGGAGAAACAAATCTGAAGTTGCTACTCAACTGAAATCACAAAAATTGGCAAGTTTTTCGAACTTTTAGGCCGTTGTAGAAAAGAATTTCTTGTTAACGATTTGTAAGACCGAGCGCGGCTTGCAATCTTGAAAGGTGCTTTGCTCGACTCTGAAGATTTTTCTGAAGAAAATTTTTCAACGACGGAAGAAGCCTGATGATGGCATAAGAACGAAACTTTCTACACGCATCGACAAAAGCGTCTTCATTCGAACAGTGAAATCCGTATCTAGCTACTGTTTTGTTTGTCATGTTTTTGTTTTAACTCTGCTTCGCTCGGATTAAACTGCAAATTTCTTCAACGCTTCAGTTTCCTTATTTAATGCGCCGGAATTCAACAAAATTTCTATTCACTATTTCTACTGAATATTAATTAATGCCCCAATGGTTAAATCCCTTTTAAGTTTATCAAGTAGTATTAACCAAAGCCAGTTAATCACAAGCCAAATTCCTTGCGTTTTGACCTTTCGATTATCTCCCATATTTCCAGACAAAAATTGTGATTTAGTTGAATGTTGCGCAACTATAGTCAAATCGTGGCCTGCTTAGGAAAAACAACTTAAAAAAGTCCCTCGTTTGAGTAGCTGAATGAACTCACCACACTTGGCATACAACTCGTCCGCCTTCTTGCTCGTTCTTGAACGGCAATCACCGAAGGAGTGCGACTTCTCCTATTGTGATGGTGAGTTCCCCAGCTGCTGCTTCTTGGTCTGAAGATATGCTGCACTTCTATGCCGTTATTGCCGCTATCATTGCTTGGTGACTCCGATGAAGATGAAGAATCGACGGGCGGCGGCATTGAAAGCATTTTATGCAGTCTTATTACGTCGTTTCTAACTCAGATTTCCATGCTTGTCATCCTGATTAAACACTTCAGCACTTTTCGCTCTTTTAGCAACATTTCACTTAGACCAACCGAGCGACTGGTTTCTCAGCTAATCGACCGATGTTAGTGTGTAAACCTTTTCCAACTTCAATATGTATATCACCACACTCGGATCTAGTCCTCACATTAGAAGCGAAAATCGCGTTAATCGTGTCACCTTTTGTTAAGATTCTCAGTAGAGTTTCAAGTTTATAAATTTGTAAATAGAGATAACATTATATTGTTGAAAGATAAGATTTTTAATGTGTATCCAAAGAACCGAACCGATCAAGGAGACGCTTCCCAAACACTAACGAGCTTGGCAAATAGAATTCTATATGCGAGTGTGAACAAAACACGCAAACAAACCTTTGCATATGCTTAGTTTAAAATATTTTATTGCAATAATAGTTTTTTGAGCCAGTGAAGCTTTGAATAATTCATTGAAATGATCGTATAATAGCTTCCAAAAATGGCACTCGCCACTGAAAAATACTATCATGCTTTCGACTGCGATGCATTAGGAGAATAATATTCTAATTGGGAAAAAATGTAAGGGTATTTTGCTAGTTGGCCAGTTTCTCGCGTTCGCAGTTTATTGTGGAATCGCGGTTATTTATCAATGTTCACTCCCTATGATCTGTAGATTTCACTCGAAGTGCGAAAATTCAAAATTATTGCGGATCTTCTAAATAGCCCTTAGTTTTCGGCTCATATTTAGAAAAGTTGAGTGATATTTTTTTGTTTGAGTGTTTTTTTTGAAGCTGTAACTTTAAATTTAAAAGCGCAGTTTTTGATGTAAAACATTATTTTAGAAATGTTTCTATTTTTCACGCGAAAGGCAAAAAATGTACATAATGTACGTCTTTTAAACCGCTCTTTTGTAAACCGTCTTTAGCTCGTATTTAGAGAACCGGTTGAGCGGTGAAGTTCTAGTTATCATCGAGTGATAGAGCCTTAAAACGTGCACTTTTTTACATAAAACACCGTCCTAGAAATTCTTCTAGTTGCCACGTAAAATGCGAAAATCCGAAATTTCTGCGGGTTTTTCAAAGTTAACCATACATTGTCGCAATATTTTAAGAGCACTAAACAAAACCAACCCAAAATAAAATCCTCTAATTTTCCCCCATTTAACCCTTTAACTATATTCCTAAAACCATCCAATTACTCAAACACCCTGTAAATGCAACTGCATAATCCCAACACCCTGCACGCCACTGGATGTTACCAAACCTTAATAGTTTGATAATCTGTGGTCCGTGGTCAAAGCCAAACACGTCAATCCGTCTTTCACTCAAATCGTCGAACATTTTCTAGGTTAATTGGTTATTACGCGTCTTCCATGTTATTTTAAAGAAAACCCTTGATTTACGGCAATGGACGAGGATTTCGACGAAGCCCTACAGCGGGCCATAATGGCCAGAGTGGCCCTTGTGAACCATTTAATAACTGACGTGACTATAGGCCCCAATTCGGTGAGAAAGCCAGGCAGTGATCGAAAGCTGGCGGCACCAAAACCTAAAGCGCCCGGTTCAAAGGCTGATGAGGCAAACTCGGTAAAAACTAGCCCTGTGATCGAAGAGGGGGTGCCCACGCGGCAATTGCTGCAGCTGTTCGACTGGGAAAGGCAAGAAAATGTGCATAATGCTCTGAAAGAACGACTTCGTCGTTTTAAGCAGTTTGATGCCGAGCAGGAAGAAAGTGGCAAACAGGCATGGGCTGATGCCCAACGAAAGCTGAACGACAATTTGCAGAAACAGGAGAATACTCTGATCGAAGCCAGTAAACAGTATGAGGTGATTCAGGCGTCTCAACAGGCGCAACTTGCCCAGATGAGGAAAATTGCGGCAGAAAATTTGGAACAGAAAAAACAGCAGCTATTAAATAGAGAAAGGCAACGACAGCTTTTGGCCAATCGGGTGCTGAGCATCAAAGAAAATCAAGAAAAGTATAGTGTGGTGTTTCAGCAGATCATAGAGTCGATAAAAACCGTAACTGGAATTCCGGCTTTAAAGGACAGTCTAGAACTAGATATCAATGCAGTTAAAGGGTTTCATGAACAATTCGAAAAAATCATTGAAAAGTGTAAAGGTGATAATGTTATTAATGTAAATGACGAGGATGTGGAAGTGTCCGGTAACGTGTTGGAGAACATCGTTGCCCTTAAGGGAAAAATAGATGCAGCGATCGAAGATAAACGAAAAGAAGAACAAAGAACCGCAGCTAGTATCGAAGAAAATAAGCAAGTAGTGCATCAACCTGATCCTTCTACAAATGCAGCTCCAGTAGCGGTAGCTGGTAGTATAGCGGACAACGTTTCTGATATTGCGGAGCAAATTAATTCCTACATCAGCTTAAGCAACCTACAGATATATCAGGCGGTGCTAAACTTCAGGAAAGCGTTTAAGGAACGAATTAGCGATGTGGAAAACAATCAATCACACGAGGTTAAAACGTTTAGGAACGACTGCAGAAAAACTATTAACATTTCCGTTAACGCGTTATCCAATGTTAATCCGGAGCACATTTTGGACAAATACAGGAAACTTCACAGGTATTCTCACTATTTTTCAGTTAAATTTCACAATTTTTCTTATACGGCTTTTTAGCTTGCTTAGAGGGGAAACTGTAATGGTGGGCGATAACGCAGTAAACGCATCGAAACACCCACAAGGAATTTCCTTCTGTATGGACCTGTTGGCTAAGAAATTTGTCATGCAGGGCGATACGAATGTTTCAAGTAATCCTGAATCCGCCTTCTGCTATGCATCTGTAATACTGTCGCTTTGGAATGATTTCAGCGACTTTGGCATGCTTGTGTTGGCCTATTTCTACGAAACATGCCCTTACTTGGTGCCCTATTATATTCCACAGGGCGTAGATGAAAGCCATGAGAGCTACTTCAAGAAACGCGGCTACCAATACAATAATGGAGATGTGGAGCAACAAGACAAGTTTATCATGAGAATGAGCGGTAAGCAGCCAAATCCGAATGTCCGTTGGCTTGGACGCTAAACACCCATTTCAGGTATCATGAAGCTGTACTTTGCCTTGTTAATTACCAAGCCGAAGCGGGGACAGGAATCTCCCTACAATTTAAAAGTTGGCTGGAGATGGTTGGCGTCGTTTTTACGACTGAAGCCCGAAATCGACATTACGGCAACAGCATTGCGAGTGTTTTTGGAAACGGTCGGCTTCGAAATGGATGCTCGATATGGGAAGCAGTTTCAAAAAATTCTAAAAATTGTTCTACAAGTGAGTGGTGCTGGAAACATGGTTCTCCTCATTTTAAGCTGGATTTTTTAGATATTTTTGCCCAAATGCAAAGAAACCAAACACTTGGGAGGCGTGCTTGAGCGCTTGGAGGAGCTGTTAAATAACTACATAAAGACTGGAAAGTTCGAAAAGCCGCCGACGTATATAGACTATGCTTTCTGGTGATTGGAGCCTGATTGTAACAGATGTATTATACTTATTTACAGTTTAACAAGCCTTTTGAAAACGTCCACCGTATTTCTGTATAAACATGATTTCCTTTGTGCTATAAGGTAATCAAGTTTCACCATTTTTAACCGACTTTGAATCCGTTACCGCAACTTCGAGCTTAATTGTTTGCTTGTTTTCATCGTTTTTCACTATGAGTTTTTTATCTGGCAAGTTAGCAACGGCCAGCTCTATCCGACTGAGGGTCCATTCTACATCATTGTCTTCTTTGGTGGTATATAAATACATGGTTCCTTTTTGTTTCTGTCCTTTGAGCGGCACGGTGAAATGTCCTTTGTTCCCTTCAATAAGGTTCTCACTGGATCTGCCCACATTGATATAACCGTCCCTAATGGGCTTTCCTAATAGTTGCACTGCAGCAGGGTGCCCCCGAACTTGTTCCAGGGCTTCTTTGTAAAACGACGCTGTTTTTATGTTGTTTTCTATTTTCGCTCTGGCTGTAAATCCCATAAGCACTGTGGCAATGCCTCCCACTGCAGCCACTTTTACTAGAGTCATATTAGTTATTGTCATTTTGTTTAAATAACTTTAATTTCATCAATGTACAAGATCTCTCATTAAAGGCCGATGTGAGGTTAAGCAGCCTTTCTACATCAAGCATTGAGACTCGCGTTAAGTTAGGCGCATTCTGTGAATAACGTGTTTATTGCGACGTTCTCACTCGCGCGCGTAGCTTCTGGACGGAGCTAGCGGAACTTTTCCTGCTTACTTAATTCAAAGCAAAAAACAATTTAAATTCTCATACTTAACCACTGGCCTCAGGCAACATTTACAATAAGTTGGCCAGTTTTTTCCTGAAATATTGATAATTGTGCCCTTCCACTGTTCTTCTATCGGATATAAAATCTGCCATTGGGGCCTCAATCCAAATTTGAAATGAACGTTTTACCACTTCACTTGCCGCCAATGTTTCATAGGACTTGGACGATACTACTAGTCCTTTCAGACTATCTAGGGCTTGGATCAGGTAACTTTCTTGTTGCATCAATTCCTCGGACGAGTCTACACAAAAAAGAACTCAGCACATAAAAATCCAAACTCAAATTCGGGATTCTAGACTCACATTTTGTCTGGCCATCAAAGTACTTGTTTTTCTTTAACGAATTCGACATTGTTTTCAAAGCGTCCAACTTCATCTTGGCGTTGGTAATTCTCAGCAAAATTGTTTCTGGCGCATCGAAAGGACCATCTAGAATATCAACCAGCAACTGCAGTTCCTGATGCCCCATTTGAATACTGTTACTATACCATGTCGGGCTTAGGTCCCTATAAAACAGATTCGAGTTTCTGCAAAGAAACATGTATGAACTTTCGGCATTTCAATTGAAGAATTCAACTAACGTGCATTGCCTTTGGTAATCCAAGGGGACATTTTTGAAAACAAGCATTTCTTTCACCCAAGTATTATTCAATAGTGAATTCATCCAGCTTGGGTCAAATGTGAAAGACCGCAACCGCCAGTTGGAATTGCTGAATGAGTCCTGATTCCTCCTCATGTATTTTACAGCTTGGGACATTTCATTAGTAATGAATTGGATTAGCTGCAGCTTACTGTTCTGGAAAGAAAATGACCCTGTTGTCCAGCTTGTTGGTTATACTTTGAGGAAACCTTACTATTTCTAATTTGATTTTCTGAACCTTAGAGGTAAAGTTTTCTGCTTCCACTCTACTAGTGCTAAACTGCTGGTCGTTTATTTCCCTAAGCGTCGCGGCCATTGTGGTGTTGAAAGAAATTTGCATCAAGGCTCTCTCCAGCCTTTCCTCAAGTTGAGCTTTGTTACCTCCAGTAAAAGAAGTCTAAAATGCTCACACTCCAGACAGGTTTAAATAGGGATGAGTTTTGGCTTACCAGGATGTGCTCTTTACGACTGTTGATCTTTTCCAGCAACTCTTTCATCTCTCTGCTCTGATTTCGAATTTTCATTTCAGTGTCGACATGAATGAATGCCAACCTTGCCAGATCACGATCAGGGATCTTCTTATTTCCCACCCTATTCAAAACCCTTAGATGAATAATCAAATAAAACTAGAATCGATAAGTTTTACTGATAAGTTTGCAGTCTTTCCTTCTGAACGATTTGTTGAAGCTCCGTTACAGCATTCCCGTTCAAGTGTTTTAGCGTTTGGTATATCAACTCCACATCGTTTTCTTGCAGAATTTTCCTACATTCTTTTGTAACTTCAGGGTGGTTGTACACTTTCTTTGAGGAATGATCACTTTTCATGTTCTTCTTCATTAAGGTCGTATTAGGAACTTTGAAAACTGAGCCTTTGGCACCGTTCAGAGTTACAGGCGTCGCAGGGATGGACAAGTTGAAATCAAAGAAACTTTGGGAGTTGCAACGCATCGGAGTGCAGTTAGTAAGGCGAGACGATTCTAAAAAGCTGCTTCCTTCAATAACAAAGGGGAATATTCCTGATTCCTGGTCATCCCTTGTTCCATACGCTGTTTGATCGCCGCCTTGGGGCGTTCTAAGGGACTGTTTGAGGCGGCTGTTGGATTGCATGGAGATATTGCTAAGCTCTTCCATCTTTAATTCTTCATCTTCCATCACTAGCCGTTTCAGTTTCAAGGCGCACTGTTCCAGTATTGGCTGTAATTTGTGTTTTTAATGGTAATACCCCCTTGGTGAATTAAAAGAAACTCACTGAAATGTCTTTGATGGTACTATTCTGATCTCTTTCATCTGGGATAACACTTTCCAGCTTGGACACGAGCTGTTCGGCCTCCAAGTGCTGTTGTTTCAAGAGTTCCATCTTGGACTCCAGCAGGAACTGGCGTTCTTCATTCTCATCCACTTTGCTCTTTAAAACTTTCAAAGCAATCTCTGAAAATGCATCACAAAACAGCTACTAAGTACCAGAGCATTTTATTCACATACCTTTCATTTTATACTTTGCATACATCTGCTTCACATTCAGCTTATTCATTTCCACAGTTTCTTTCAACGGCTCTAACTTCTTCTCGAGGTTTAATTTGTGGTTGTATGCCTCCATTTCCTTGACTTTAAACGGAAAAGACTCCTAATTTCGAGAAAATAAAGGTAAACGAGAGACGTTCAGTTGTACAAATTGAACTTGCCTGTTGGTCAATGGGTTTAATTTTCAACCTGTTGCGAATTACATTTAGTTTCACAGTTTCCGCTTCTTCCCTGGGACGAACTGATGCAATTAATTGTTTCCATATGTGGCTTGTCTGCTGATTGCATATGCTTTAAAGGGACAATTAATGTGTTTAAAATTCCAGGCTGATTTCAATATAAACAGAACTAGGAACTTTCAACCGGTGCTTGAAGTGCGTGAGTTTTTCGGGCTTTTAGGACGAATACTATGACGAAGGAAAGCAGGAAAAACTCATCAGTTTCAATGTCTGGGGTTTCAAGTAACGAGAAAAATGAGAATGCGATGAGCAAAAAAAATGAATAAAAAAATAGAGTTTCAAGTGTAAATTTACCTAAGAAGGTTAGCAGGGACTCTTCCGTCATATCCCATATCTTTGAGCCACTTGGCAATATCTTCAAAAACTTCCATTATTTTTGAATTTTTCTTTAAAACACTTGGTAGATTACTCAACGGTTTCTCATTGTTCACTGTCAGTAGAAATAGATACTGTAGAGAAACACAACCTAAAAACGAAAGCGGTATTGCCAGCGCCCATGCAGATAATTCTGGTGCCATTAATTCAATTTTTTAATTTTAATTTCAAAAGGTAAAACAATAATGAACCACACTAATTGGGAGCGATTTGAAAAATAAAATCAGGGTTGTAACTGCGAAGTCATGGGAAAAAATGCAAATATGTGCAATTTCTTTGAGTTTTAAAAACCTATTTGCTAAATTGATCTTTCGGTTTAAAGTGGGTTTGAATGCTGTAGCTTTGAGGTAACAATTGTTACTACAATTAAACTCTAAATTAATTTGAAAAATCAGGAAAATTGCCGTTTTTTTTCAATTTGGCACCGCCGAAAGCTTCTTCATTTCATATAGGTGTTGCCAATAGCAGAAAACATTACTTGGAACATTTACATTTCTGTCAAGTGTTTATTCAAGTTTTTCGAGTTCCAGTACTAATCGCGGTTCTGATTATTCAATTATAAACTTCAGTTTAAGAAATACAATTTAGTTGCTTATTGATGAATGTAATTGCTTTTTGAAAAGAAAAATTGAATTAAAGCATTTCGACGTTGTAAGTCCGGCATCTATGCCAAAACGGATTTCCGCATCTTGTCATTGGCGCAGCCATTTTAATTTCTCTTGTGATTTGCGTGGCGTGTGGAGTGATTCGGTTGTTCGCGGGTCTGCGCCGTTTAATTAGAAAAACACAGTGTTTGTTCTGGAAACAAAATGGTAAGTATTAAAACACTCACAGTTTCATGTCACTGTAGCGAAACTTTCACGTTAAAGCAGCGGGGTCGAGACGAAAACACTACCAAAGTGTTTGTGGGGAGTCTTCCGGCCGGCATCAGCCCCGACGATCTCAGGAAACTCTTCGAACCCTATGGAACCATTGCCGAATGTGATATTTCGAATAATTGCGGATTCTTGCATCTGGAGGATCGCGATCTGGCCATGAAAGCCATTACCGAACTCAACGGTACTGATTTCATGGGCTCCCGAATTTCGGTGGAAAAAGGCCGAGTTAAGCCGCGCCGAGGTCCTGGGGGTCCCATGCGAGGAGGCCCTGGCGGCAGGGATCGAGGTGCACCGTACGCCAGAGGCGGAGGCGGAAGAGATTTCCGAGGTGGACGCGGCGGAGCATTTGGAGGTATAGAAGGAGTTCAACGCCAAACCTCTTCTGTTCTAAATATGTTTTACCTTGACTCAGGTGGTAGAGGAGGATTTGGAGGACGCGGACGAGGACCTCCGGGGGGCGGATTTGAAGACCGGAGAGGAGGAGGCGGCTATCCATCTCAGGATAGAGGATATGACCCCTATGGGGGACCAGCGCCCGCTCACTATGAAGACCGGGGGGGCTATGGGGATGGTCCTAGAGGAGCACCTGGTGGATACGAGGACCGAAGGTAAGATACGCTTTAGCAAAGTTTTAAGGTTTAATCCTTCGTGGTGATTTGCAACGAAGCTTGACTGATCCACTGAAACTAGATAGTTTCCTTCTTCATGAAGCCAATATTGATTGTTGAGCACTAACTACATTCTCATTTCAGAAGCGGGCCTCCTGCTAGAGGACCTGGTGGTGGTGACCTTTACAGCCGCAGAGATGCCGGAGTCAAGCCCATGTAAGATTCAAGATTTTCTTAGAGTGCGTTTTAAGCTGAGTACTCACACCCAATTAGTTCAACTTGCAGAACACAGTTGACTAGCTGTTTAGCACATAACAAGCTGATTCCCTCTAACACAGTTTGCCTAGCCTTAGGCATCTGAGTGAATATGTAGTTAATTTAAAATAGTAATACCATTGTTACTAGGGGTGGCGGTGGCGGCGGCGCAGGCGGCGGTTATGACCGATATGGAGGAAGCGGCGGATCAAATGGTTATGGCTCAGGTGGAGGATACGGAGGACCGAGCTCTGGTTATGCCAGTACCGGTTACGGCAGTGGAGCAAGTGGCGGCTATGGAAATAACGCAGGGTATGGCAGCGGTGGGGCCAGCAGTGGCGGTTATGGAGGCGCCTCAAGTGGCGGCTATGGAGGAGGAGCTGCCAGTGGAGGATATGGGACCGGTTACGGCTCAGGCGGAGGAGGATACGGAGACAGGTAAGCTATCTGGTGGCTATTAAACGTGGGAAGTAATAATTTGAAGAAGTGGTGGCTATGGTGCTGGTGCGAGCAGCGGCTACGGAGGTGGAGCGGGAGGATATGATGATGGCTATGGAGGTGCAATGGATTCCCGTGGCGGGGGTGGAGGATATGAGTCCTCATATCCACCAATTCAAGCTCAACGAGGGTAAGCGATGCTTAATAGTCAAATGCCTCAAATTTTCTGAGTTCAAACCTATTGAGAAAATGAACAATTCACGGGTAGATATTTGTTGGGCGATTTATTTTTCTTTGTTAGCTAAATAGTAGCTAATGGTTTCTGACGTTACAAATGAACCGTGGGTGTAATTTGCTGTGCGCTCTTTGATGTTTGGTTTGGCTGAGATCAGTGTTCTGTTCACTCACTTTGAGGCATCTTCATGAGCCTCTGCTCGCGCGAAAGTAGATAGAAGACAAATGCTAATCAGTTTGGATATTTGCGATCGGTTCCTCTCGGAGCCGGAAAACCCCAGCGCCTAAGTAATTCCAGTTAGTGCTAAGTTGCGCCTTTTGAAAAATTCCTGGCGGTCTATGAACGTCTCACCAAACTAGCATGGAAAGCTATATGCATCTAACACCAATAGTTCATTTGAGTATCTGTTTAAATGATATCTCATTTTGTATTGTAGCTACGGAGGCGGCAGCGGTGGTGGCGCAGGTGGCCGAGGCGCCGGAAGACGTTATTAAATTAAGCGCACAATTCGCCTAGGACAAATTCAATTAAGCGATTTGTATATTCTTAAATAGCGTTTGCGTATTCACCGGAAAATTGGCATGTCAAATTTTCGTTTTTGTGTTAAATGTACAACGTTTCCTTCCACCAACTAGCCCGATTACTTAGTATTGTGTTCGCTTGCTCCATTTTAAAATGTTTGTAGATAAATGTCCCAAAGAATCGCACATAGAATCCAAAGTTTTGGGTAAACGTAGGCGCAGCTGATTGATTTGTCCTGAACTAACTACAGTAATTTGGTATTTAGGATGTATAATTATTTTTAAACAGTTGAGCAGGAGGTAACAAGTGCTTCCTCGCGAAACTTTGGTATTACAGTTGAAGGGAATCGCCTTCTAATAAATCGGTAAAAATTGTGATTTGTGTTTTTCAACTTTACATACCAAACCACGATTATCTATCGGCCCCCTAAAACCGGTTACTTTGGATTATCCGAAACATAGCCGTTTATTTAAAGCGTTGTCCAACGAAAGAGCAAGAAAATGAGCAGCGGCTGAAGCACGTCCGGAAATTGCAAATAAGTGCGTCTTTCCAAACCGATTGGGAAACATAGTGCCAACGTAAGCTGTACGAGAATGAGGTTGTTGATGAAAAAGCTTCACTATTGAAACTGTTTTTGTTTAGAGGGTTTAACGCAGACTACAAGCACGGTGGGCCCTTTGCTTGCAGCGCGTAGATTCATTGTTTTTGTGAGAGTAGCTAGTAATTTATTAGGTGCTTAAACCCACTGCCACTTTGTTTTGCGGGCGGACTATAAAGTTAGAAGCAAACCGGACGTCCTGGAGAAATAATCCGCCCCACTGTGTCAATCCGATAGATTACAGTTTTTGCGTTTGAGAAGATAAACTCTTATTCCATTGCGGACTATCCAGCGAAATCTAAGGCCCTGCGCTACCAACAACAAAATAGCGAATCGTACGGATGACCGCTAGAATTGTAAATCGCCATCATTTGCGTCCATTTACAACGTAAATCTGCGAGTATATGAGAAAGGTATGTTTTCGTTTTAAGTTTTTTTCCGTTACTACGGCCTTGGTGGGCGACCCTTCTATAGGCAAATAAAGGCATTTTTACTATCAAACATTATCCTTACAAACCACCAACAAGAATAGAGCGTTTGATTATTGGACGAGATTCGATCAATGCGATGCTTTAATCTACGAGCAGATAGTTTCGATCAACTTAACATTTGAATAGCAATAATCGATTCAAGGTTAGCGCCTTAACGATGCCTTTATTTTTTTACTCGTCCTGCTGGTGAAATACATAAGTTTGTTTTATAGGCCATTCCAATGAGCGGTGTGAAATATCTGCGATAATTCGCTGGGATGTTTGCTGATGTTATTTGCAATTTCCTTCGAACGAGTTAAGGACTCCTTCCGGGAAATTTCCTGAACGAGGTATGCACTTGCAAAATTTTCACAAGTCACTTGTACACCGGGTGTCCCGGAAGTGACCACATAATATAAATTGGTCACCAAGCTGGATTTTTCGGGGACACCCTGTTTATTGTGTGAGTGTTTAAACCAGAAAAGAAATCTCGGAACTGAATTATTTTCGTTGCCGATTCAACAAAATAAAATGTGTTTCTTCACGCTACTTATACATGGTTTGTTTCAGCTAAAGCAACTAGTGGAGAGCGCTTGCCATGAATCCAATGGCTTTCAAGGGAAACGGATTGAGTGTGTAAACTATTGAATATAGTGATTTAATCGGTGTTTATTGGGATTTGCTTTTACAAAGCCATTTGTCCAGCTGTGGGCCCAGTGTAAGGCCCCAGCGTGTCCCGAGCCTCTTCCTCAAAGTTTTCCATTTCTTCCATCGCCTCCGTTTCCCGCTGGATTCTGTTCAGCTCATTCATTTGCGCAATGTCTTCGGCCCTTAGCACCATGTCTATGACCGCAGCTTTGGCTTCGCCTTCAATGAATTTGTGCTGAAGATTGGAAGAAAATTCGCATCATGACAATGTGGAGTTTTTTTCAGTACCCATCGCTCCTTTGCGAGTTTGTTTCGTTTTTCCGTCAAAATGTCGATTTCGATGTTGTTAATGTCCTCCATCTGCTGGTTGTAGCGGTATTTGAAAAGCCAATGCGCCAAATAGTGTATGGGATCTCGGGGCTGCAGTGTCGTAATTTCGGCTATTGCCAGAGCCAGCGGCTTTCCCAGGCAGGTTTTTAGGTAGCTGACATCCTCTGAAGAGATTTTGCTTCCGATTGAGACGCTGGATGTTGCTGAAAAGTAGCTAGAGAATTTTTGAAACGAATGTTTTATCTAAAATCTGCTACTGGTGTCTGTGGATTCATCAGTGTCGGCGGTCATGTTCGCTTTCAGCTCGTTTAGTCCCTCAGGGCTGATGTCTTCCAGTAGTTTCGACTGTTGGGCCTGTTTGAATGTGATCGCTTGACCATCGCCTGTTATTAGCTGACCGTTGTGCAAAATTTTCAATCCTCGCTCCTGTAGAAGTTCTACAAGCAAGCAGAGCAGAATTAATTCATTTATACTTCTATAGCTTTCCCATTTCCCATCCTGCTGTTTGCTGCATTTCAGATCGAAGGATAAATTGAGGAAAACTTGTCGATAAAAGTATTTATTTGCATATAAAAGTTGCTAAAAAGTTTACATGCCTGTTGAGCAAGCAAAAGCAAATCTCCTTGAAGGAAATGATCAGTTTTCTTAAACTACCTGACAGCTTTTCCTCTGGATAGAGAACCTTCCAGCCAGTAGTTTGCAGGGCGGTGAATTTTTCGATTTCCCCCCGGATTTGATTGACTTGGTCGGCGAATTTCGCGTCGACCAGTTGAGCTTGGGACTCGCTAAGAGTGGATTTTTCCGCCTCAATCAGCACGAGCAGTTTGCTTAACCCGTTGGACATTTTTTCAAAGTTCTCGTCCATGACCAGCACGGCTTTTTCGTAGGCCTTTTGGGCTTCCTAAAATTCAGTCGCAATGCCATGTGAAGTTACCTACTTGAATGGAACTTGCCAATTTTTGGGCTTTGATGCTTTCGGAGTTCTTCTGTTGTGTGTCCTCCAGTTTGGCGATTTCGTCGTCCGTTTCAACAAGCCTGAGGGCGATTGTGGGCTCTTCTTTCCCCGACTGAAGCACTGCTGTTAAGCTCTCTTTTTTCGCCTTGAGTTTATCGAATTCGTTGCGAAATGCGAACTGGATTTCATACAGCTTATAGCTGAGAACGCTCATTATCAGTTCGGTTTTCTCCACTATGGCTCCATGGCTTTCCAGGCTTTTCCTCAAGTCTTGCAAGTCTTGCACTACGATATCGTGTAGGTTCTGAATTCGGCTGATGTCCCTGAAATTGAGTGCATTTTGCGAGGATAATCAGCATCTAATGGACTTTTTAGGCCGACAAAAACAAAGCCTTACTCGGGAATATCAAAGTCAGTTTGATCTAAAACTCGCAAATTTAACAGCGAAAGGCTGCGCTCGAACTCTTTTCTAATTTCCATCATGAGCGCGACCACATCATCCGAAGAACTCATGGTGTAAATGCGAGTGTTTGGACAAACTCGAAGTAGAACGTTGACGAGTTACTGTCAGCTCACCTGTCCAGGAGGGACACTGTCCGGTCTTTAACAACAATGGACGGGCGGGTTGTTTGGGCGGATTTCTGCGTGCACAAGTTTCGGATTGTATTCTTGGTCTCCTCAACTTTGGATATGATTTCCTTCTTAAGCTCGAGTAGTATCTTCATAGCGCTGCCAATTTGCTCTGTTTCCATTCGCAACTTGTTAATTTTTCCTCTTGGAGCCAGTAGATCCATAATTTCGACGGCTGATTTTGCTTATTTGTTCTGACTTTGACGATTTTGAGCTTTCATATTTCAATTCGAAGTGCTAATTAGTGCCTGGAGCGTTTTAATTTGCTAATTTATCAACTGTTTTTATAGGATTTTTTGTAACAGGCATGTAAGTTTAGGGTTCGGCTGTTGGCTCAATCTTTTCCAAAAATTGAGTATAAATTTCAAGTCGCTGCTTGCAATAATTCGAGAAAGGATTCTTTTTACAGGCCCAAAATTTTTAACTTTGGTCGTTTTACGCTCAAGTTTGAGAGCTTCTCAAAAATCAGTCGATGTTGGGATTGATTTACAATTTTCCACATTTTTTTCTTAATGTCTTCTATAAGCGGTGGGCAAATTTCAAGTCGCTAGTTGCTGTAATTTTAGCGTTACGATTTTTTTTTTGGATGGTCGATATTTTGATGTTGCTATTTGAGGGTCAAAGTTTACAAGCTTTTCAAAAAGCAGTCGGCGTCAGGACTGTTTAACAATTTTTTTCATTTTTTCCTCACTGTTTTCTACATATACTGTACAAATTTCTGGCTGCTTCTTGCTCAAATTTTTGAGTTAGGAATTTTTTTTTGACAGTCGCAAACTTTTGAATGTTTGGCGTTTTTAGGCCCTAAGTTTGCACGCTTCTCAAAAATCGGTCGGCCTTTGGATTGTTTTACCATTTTTCAAATTGTCTCCCCATTATTTTCTATAAACCGTGCATAAAATGCAACTCGCTACTTTCTCGAGTTTTCGTTTTGGGATTTTTTTTACAAGCGGGCAATGTTTAATCTTATTTAAGCCCAAGCCCAAGTTTGCGAGCATCTTGAAAATCAGTCGACTTTGTAACTGTTCTAGAATTTTCAACATAGTTTCCCTAATACTTTCTGCAAATAATGTGTTGCAACCCAATTTCAGGTTGCAACTTGCTTGAATTTTTGAGATAGGATTTTTTATAACAAGCTAGAAATTTTGGATTTTGGCGGGCGTTTCAATGCTAAAGTTTGCGAGCTTCTCAAAAATTAGTCGACATCGATATTGATTTAGAACTTTCCATATCGCTTCCTTTATGCTTTCTATAAATTGTATCCAAATTTCAAGTTTGCTACCTGCTTAAAATTTTGATTTGGGAATTTTTTTTGACAAGTGTGAATTTTCGACTTAGAATTTTTTTTGAGGGACGCAAACTTTTGAATTTCGTCGTTTTGAGCCTCAAGTTTACAGATTTCTCAAAAATTAGTCCGTTCTGGGATTCTTTTCCAATTTTTCACATTTTTTCCTCAGTGTTTTTTCTAAATCTTGTGCAAATTTCAGTGCGTTATTTACTCCAATTTTCGAGTTGCGATGTTTTTTCATAGGCACGATGTTTGGATTTTGGCTTTTTTAGACCCAATTTTGCCAGCTTGTCAAAAATCAGTCGGCTCTGGGATCATTTTATAATTTTATATATTTTTTCCATGATGTGTTCCATAAACCGTGTGCAAATTTCAGGTTGCTACTTGCTCGAATTTTCGACTTAGATTTTTTTTTGAGGGACGCAAACTTTTGAATTTCGTCGTTTTGAGCCTCAAGTTTACAGATTTCTCAAAAATCAGTCCGTTCTGGGATTCTTTTCCAATTTTTCACATTTTTTCCTCAGTGTTTTTCCTAAATCTTGTGCAAATTTCAGTGCGTTATTTACTCCAATTTTCGAGTTGGGATGTTTTTCCATAGGCGCGATGTTTGGATTTTGACTTCTTTAGACCCAATTTTGCCAGCTTCTCAAAAATCAGTCGGCCCTGGGATGATTTTATAATTTTGTATATTTTTTCCACAATTTATTCTATAAAGCGTGTGCAAATTTCAGGTTGCTACTTGCTCAGAATTTTGATTTAGGATTTTTTTTTGACAAGTTTGAAATTTTGAATTTTAGCGTTTTTCGATCCCAGGTTGCGAGCGTCTCAAGAACATAGATTTTTCGTAGAATCGTTTGCTCAATGTTTTCTGTAAATCCTGCCAAAACTTGATGCTCAATATCTCCAAAAGTACACGTTTTTCCAACTCGTGATAGAATTTTTGGCGCACTGCTAAGGGCAAAAGTGAATCGCCCCGTATATAGGGTGTCTCAATAAGAAGCATCAGTCGCGGACAAAGCCCTCGGTAAAAACGGTCGAATAAAATTGGCACCTATTTAAAATGCTGTAAATGAGAAAACAGCATTTTCGTTGGAAACAATCGCGATCCACACGATCCAGATACGCCTTATTGCCCAGACTTGCGCCACTCTTCGTCCAAAAGGGGGTTTGGCCGGCGGTTCAGTTGCTCCCACCGTCGCGACGCTTCTCAGTTTCGTCGCGACGCCGGTGCAAGTTGTGTTATGAGGCGCCTCGTTGTCCGCTCTTTTCCAGACACGCCGTGAGCGATGGGGGACGGCCACAACCTATCGCTGATCAGGTGCACCGATGGGTTGGCGCTCCCTTGCTGGCAGCCCCTGGAAAATGTCCCCCTCATCGACAAGATCGGACGTGGATTATTCTATTTCCTATTTTTGGCCTTCCTCTTCATCGGCGTTTCCATTGTTTCCGATCGCTTCATGGCAGCTATCGAAGTGATCACGTCGCAGGAGCGCGAGGTCTCCGTCCGGAAAACCAGCGGCGACAAGCAGATTGTTGTTGTCCGCGTCTGGAACGAGACGGTCGCCAATTTAACTCTGATGGCGTTGGGATCCAGCGCCCCCGAGATCCTCCTCTCCGTGATAGAGATCTATGCCAGAGGC
The DNA here is from genome assembly GCF_020466585.1 of Dendroctonus ponderosae. Taxonomy (NCBI): domain Eukaryota; kingdom Metazoa; phylum Arthropoda; class Insecta; order Coleoptera; family Curculionidae; genus Dendroctonus; species Dendroctonus ponderosae. The sequence continues at coordinate 1,143,815 of NW_026018814.1, forward strand.
TTCACTGCTGGGGAGTTGGGCCCTGGCACGATTGTGGGCTCTGCCGCTTACAACCTCTTCGTTATTATCGCCATTTGCGTGTGGGTCATTCCGGATGGCGAAGTTCGCAAGATCAAGCACTTGGGGGTGTTCTTCGTCACCGCCACCTGGTCAGTTTTCGCTTACGTGTGGATGTACTTAATCCTCTGCGTTTTCTCGCCTGGCCGCGTCGAGATCTGGGAGGGCCTGGTCACCTTTTCCTTCTTCCCATGCACGGTCATCACCGCCTATGCAGCCGACCGGAATATCCACAGGTACATCCGCAAAGACTTCCGAATGAACAAAAGGGGCGTGATCGTGCAAGCGGAGGGCGGCGACAACCTGGAGATGGTCAACACGGAGCTTCTCGTTCTGGATGACGTTCACGAGGACATCAAGCAGGAGTACATCAGCACCCTCAAGGATCTGAGGCATCAGCACCCTCAAACGGACATTGACGTGCTGGAGAAAATGGCCCACGAAATCCTGCTGAACAAGGGCCCCAAATCCAGAGCCTTCTACCGGATCCAGGCCACGCGCAAGCTGATGGGCAGCGGAGACTTGATGCGGAGGATCTCGGAAAGAGCCCAGAGCGACCTCAGCGAAGTGAAGGCCGAGCTGCAGCGCGAAAGCGGAGTGAGCGAGTTCACCCAGAGCGGCTCCAGAGTGTTCTTCGAACCCTCCAAATACACAGTTCTGGAAAGTTGTGGCCAGTTCGAGGTGAGAGTGGTTCGCACTGGAAACATTGACGCTCCTCTATCAGTCGAGTACACCACTGAGGATGGCACCGCTCAAGCTGGCAGCGACTATGTGAAGGCCAAGGGCCTCATCCAGTTCAATTCAGGGGAGAAGGAGAAGCGGATCACTCTGGAAGTGATCGACGATGACGTGTTCGAGCCGGACGAACATTTCTATGTTCGATTGTGTTCGACGCAGCCTTCGGGCAGCTTGGGGGCACCAGTTCTGGCCACCGTGATTATTCTGGACGACGATCACGGTGGCTTGTTCAAGTTCGAGGCTCAGAACCACGAATTGGTGGAAAGTGTGGGGACGTACGAGTTGAAGGTGGTTCGGTGCTCGGGGGCGAGAGGACGAGTCATTCTGCCCTACTTTACCGAAGATGGAACCGCGAAGAATGGAAAAGAGTTTGAGGGAATGCAAGGGGAACTCGTCTTCGAGAATAATGAATCTGAGTAAGTGCTTCAATTGCCATTATTCCCTGATGTTTTTGTTTTTTATCTGCTTTCTGTGCCTCAGAATTGGTTGGATGAGTTCTTAGAAACCATTTGGTATCTTGGTTGAAAAACTGTACTTCAGTTTAGAGGGTTAAAACATTGTGGTACATTTTAAGTTTTGAAGAGCGCAATTGAAAGTCTAACCACGTTTGTTCACAACTGCCTGCTTTGAACGCGCTGTGCGAAAAGTTAGATTCTTGAAAACAGATCAAAACATCAGTTAAAATGTTTTTTTTATTTTGCGCCCACTATTTTAATCACCCTGGAACCTCCCCTATATTTGATCAATATTTTTTGGCAGGCACAAACTTTTGAATGTTGGCTTTTTAGACGCAAGTTTGCAAGCAATTTTTTTTTATTTTTCCCTCAATATTTTCTCTTGGTCGTGTACAAATTTTCCGTAGCTACTTGCTCAAATTTTCGACTTAGGATTTTTTTTCACGGGCACATCCTTTTGAATTTTGGCGTTTTTAAGTCCAAGTTTGCAAACTGCTCAAAAATCAGGGGGTGTTGGGATTGTTTTTAAAACATCTACATTTTTTACACAATGTTCTCTATAAACCATGTGCAAATTTCCGGTAGAAATTTTCGAGTTAGGATTTTTTTTGGCTGGCGCAAACTTGTGAATGTTGGAGCTTTTAACCTCACGTTTGCAAGCTTCTCAAAAATCAGTCGGGCTTGGAATTATTTTATAATTTTATACATTTCTTTCACAATGTATTCTATAAACCGTGTGCAAATTTCAGGTTGCTACTTGCTGGAATTTTCGACTTAGATTTTTTTTTGAGGGGCGGAAACTTTTGAATTTGGTCGGTTTGAGCCTCAAGTTTACAGATTTCTCAAAAATCAGTCCGTTCTCGGATTCTTTTCCAATTTTTCACATTTTTTCCTCAGTGTTTTTTCCAAATCTTGTGCAAATTTGAGTGCGTTATTTACTCCAATTTTCGAGTTGGGATGTTTTTTCATAAGTGCGATGTTTGAATTTTGGCTTTTTTAGACCCACATTTGCCAGCTTCTCAAAAATCAGTCGGCCCTGGGATCATTGTATAATTTTCTCTATTTTTTCCACAATGTATTCTATAAACCGTGTGCAAATTTCAGGTTGCTACTTGCTCGAATTTTCCACTTAGAATTTTTTTTGAAGGGCGGAAACTTTTGAATTTGGTCGGTTTGAGCCTCAAGTTTACAGATTTCTCAAAAATCAGTCCGTTCTGGGATTCTTTTCCAATTTTTCGCATTTTTTCCTCAGTGTTTTTTCTAAATCTTGTGCGTTATTTACTCCAATTTTCGAGTTGAGGTGTTTTTTCATAGGCCCGATGTTTGGATTTTAGCTTTTTTAGACCCGATTTTGCCAGCTTCTCAAAAATCAGTCGGCCCTGGAATTATTTTACAATTTTATATATTTTTTCCATAATGTGTTCCATAAACCGTGTGCAAATTTCAGGTTGCTACTTGCTGGAATTTTCCACTTAGAATTTTTTTTGAGGGGCGCAAACTTTTGAATTTCGTCGTTTTGAGCCTCAATTTAACAGATTTCTCAAAAATCAGTCCGTTCTGGGATTCTTTTCCAATTTTTCACATTTTTTCCTCAGTGTTTTTCCTAAATCTTGTGCAAATTTCAGTGCGTTATTTACTCCAATTTTCGAGTTGGGATGTTTTTTCATAGGCGCGATGTTTGGATTTTGGCTTTTTTAGACCCAATTTTGCCAGCTTCTCAAAAATCAGTCGGCCCTGGAATTATTTTATAATTTTATATGTTTTTTTCCTCAGTGTTTTTCTGAACCTCTTTCTCTATTTTTTTCCACAATCTGTTCTATAAACCGTCTGCAAATTTGAGGTTGCTACTACAAATTTTTGACTCAGAATTTTTTTACAAGTTTACAAGCTTCTCAAAAATCACTGCGATTGTTTTCCAATTTTTCACATTTTTTCCTCAGTGTCTTTTCTAAACCTTGTGCAAATTTCAGTAAGTTGTTTACACCAATTTTCGAGTTGGGATTTTTTTTCGAAAGCGCGATGTTTCAATGTTGTCTTTTTAAGCCCAAGTTTTTCTGTTTTTTTTCGCACGTTTTTGTGTTTAATTAAACCATCCTCAGGCCAAACCAAGTGCAGTCAGATCGCAGACTAGACATGGAATCTGCAAAATCTCAAGCATCTTCATTGTTAGTCATAATTTTATTAAATTCGAAGATTTCGGCATTAATTCCATGTTAAATTTAACCAGAGCTGTAAAAAAAGTCGTTTAATCTCCATACTTGACCAGAATGACATTTATTTCCGGAATATTCCTAATACATATCCAGTGCCCCTTTGATGGATAACATAATATCATATTCTGTTTGACTATCTGTTATCCCTGTGGGAACAATAAAGCACACAACATTCATCATTTATTCTCCTTTTGGCTTTTAAAATCATATTTTATCGCTGGAGGCAGATCCGCAATTGTGGTCTGTTGGTGTTTAACAGAATTTTTCGGCCTTCGCCGATTTATCATGCGACTCATGAGGCTTGCCTAAAGAATCACCAAACAACAATATATTAATATTAAATATTTTACAGAATATGTTTGAGGGATTTGAAGTTTGCAAGTATATTGCGTTGAGATCCCAGAACGGACTGATTTTTGAGAAATCTGTAAACTTGAGGCTCAAAACGACGAAATTCAAAAGTTTGCGCCCCTCAAAAAAAATTCTAAGTCGAAAATTCGAGCAAGTAGCAACCTGAAATTTGCACACGGTTTATAGAATACATTGTTGAAAAAATAGAGAAAATTATAAAATGATCCCAGGGCCGACTGATTTTTGAGAAGCTGGCAAATTTGGGTCTAAAAAAGCCAAAATTCAAACATCGCGCCTATGAAAAAACATCCCAACTCGAAAATTGGAGTAAATAACGCACTTAAATTTGCACAAGATTTAGAAAAAATTCAAGTATAAAGCATTTGTTATGTTCATTTTTAAGAGTTACGGAACGCCTTAATGGTGTATAGCCGATTACCCCCAAACATGCAAGCAGCTTGACTATAAAACGTGTGTTTATGAATCTGGGAAATTTTAGAGAATATTTAGTTTTTCTTTCATTATTACCTTTACATTTAAAGACCGCTTTTGAGGAGCGCTCGATAAAAATCTAGGAATGTAAATGGAAATTAGAAGGCGCGAATCAAACGAACCCAAACGAACAACTTTGAGTTTTGAGTACCGCATTCTTCGGTTAAGCAGGAAAGGTGTTAAATTTTTTAATTAAAAATCCATAAATTACGTGGGCCTTATACATATATGAAACTTTCCCACTTACCTTCATTGGTCTTAATGATGCAACCTGAGAAATCAAACAGAATTAGTTTACTTTAATGCAACGTTATCGCAATCTAAGCAAAGACAATTAAACAATTACAAAAAGAGCTTTTTAACCAGGAATTTGAGCTCTATGCGGGCTTGTTAAATGCTCTAGAATATTATCCCCAGTTGGGGTCTCAGGGATTTTTGAACTTGGTTCAAATACATGTTTTAATTGAACTATTTTTATCTTTTAACTACGGGATTTCATCGTCTCATTTAAGCAGGCCTAATTACGTTAGAGCGCGGTCAAATTAACGCGAAGGATGCCGCTATACAGAGAGGTTTTTTGGTCAATTTTACACCAAAAATGCCTTTAACATTTTCAGCCCATTTGTATAAATCTGTATGAGTAAACGCTTCAATCAACGGATTTAAACAACTGTATTGGTTGTTGTTCCATCGAAAAATTGCAGGAAAATCATTCTTTGTCCATAAACCTCCTGGGTTTCCAGTTATTTCGCGTGACAAAAACAAAGAAAAAAACCCCCGTAAACCCCTGCTGCTTTTTACGTCACTTCGGTTGAAAAATCCACAATTTTCCAAAGGAAAACATGAGACAGCTTCAATATAAAAGCCGGTAATATTCCGTGTAGATCTACGTGGACTGTATTTTTTTCCTCCCCAACAAACGTTCCACATATTGCGGCTTAAACGAACGCACAAAATCCATAACAAAGTCTTGGATAACGGTATTTCAATTTTCAAGCAAAAGCGCTTTTTATGCAGATATAAACATAGGGAAAACTGCGAAAAAAGCAATCTTCTTGTCCCTAATAACGAAAGTTGTGCTTTTTGATTTACCTTTATTTGAATTTACATTCTACTTGGTATCCTTTAAATTATGTTAGCGAGTTCTTTTTAAAATGAAACTGTTTTTGAACATTTATCAGCTAAATCTTCCTAAACAAGCACGAAACAGGATTGTAAATTATAGGGGCTTTCGCGGTTTGTTCTTGAACCGGACGTTTCGATGATATCTGCATCCACCATCCTCCAGTCGCATTAAAATCAAAGCCCCTAAATGGGTTCCTAATCGCATTCCTTTTCAGTTTAAAAAAAGCCAATCAAAAGTCCTAACGAGTTTGTTGATTGCCGTTTTATCTGTCGATCCAACATAATGAGTACGGTTTTTGTTGTGCGTAAAGTACAAGTTAAATTAGCTTCTCTGAGCAAACGCCACGTGAATAATTTGTTTACAAACTCAATTGCCAACTTTGCTTTTTCGGTTATTTATAATGAATACGCGGACAATTTATGGGAAATTCGGTCCGGATATTTCATGGAGTTTGGCGAATTCGTACAATGCCCATAGTTGGGCTGTTAGCAGATCATACAGAAAGGTTTTGGCAATTTCTACTGGAAAACTTTCGTTGTTAGGCCGAATGAAAAATTCTTCCGAGGTTGTAAACAGTGGATTATTTTCAATTGCTTTTTGGAATGTGGTTTTCCAAAACGCAACTGCAACTTGCGAAGTGAGACAGTCAATTTTGAACGTATTTTGTAGAGAAAAGTCTGTTCTACAAGTGTGGAAAGTTTGGTTTATCAGTCCTCAACAGGCAATTTTCAAGAATTTTTCAAACTTGCATGGTTTTTTGCGGTTTTTCAAAAGGTCGTATTTTAACGTTTTTTTGATCGGGAACTGGCAAAGATAGAGAGTCACTTGGTGTCAAATTTGCTGGGCAAAACCTGCTTTGTTAGAGGAAAACGTTTCGATTTTGAATCATCAACAGAAGGGTTTTGAGAATTTAAAAAAAATATTTTTTGCCATTGATCATAGAGGCCGGAGTTTCACAGTTATTGAATCAGAAACCAGCCAAGTTAGAAAAAGGTGTTTACTTGGATTTTGTTGGGTGTTTTATCAGTGGAAAAAGTTTCGGTTTTCTGGCGTCATCAGGCTTTTTGAAATTTGCTATAGCATTTTGTGACTGTTTATGCATTTACAGTTACATTTACCAGTTATTTTCTCAGAAACTAGTGAAACTGGGCATTGACTGTTGGGTGTTTTGCATAGGACAATGTGCTTCGATATGTGAAAAAAGTTTCGAATGTCAGCCATCATTAGGCAATTTTCATCAATTTTTTAAATTTGTTTGAAAGTTTCGCGGATTTCAAGGAAGTAATTTTTAAACATTTATTTGCTCCGGATCTGGCAAAGCTGGAGAGTCACTTTTGTATCAATTTGGAGGGCAAAGTTTGCTTTCTTAGATTAAAACGTTTCGATTTTGAATCATCTGCAGGGAAATTTTTGGAATTTTTTCAATTTTTTTCATTTATTTTTCGTTTATTCACGAGTTTCACAGTGATTTGTTCAGAACCCGGTTAAGTTGGTTAAGGATGATCTTGGGCACAGTCCGCTTTATCAGTGCCACAAGTTTCGATTTTTAGTCATCGTCAGGCTTCTTCAAGCTTTTTTAATTTGCGATCTATCTTTGTGGTTGTTTATGCAGGCCTGAGTTTCGCAGTTATTTTCTCGAAAACTTGTTTATCAAAATTTCCACTTTTGCATGCGTCTTAGAGTGTAGAGCAAACTCCGTTTCATGTGAGTAGAAAGTTTCGACTTTCACTCATCAGCAGGCAATTTTCAAGAGTTTATCAAATTTCCTTTTATTTTTCAACGTTTCCTTCAATCCGAAATCCCAAACTGCATTATAAACCCGCAAAAACACCCTTGTATTCATTGAAAACAGTAAAGTAAAGAGTATGTTATTCGCTTATTTTTTGTAAATCTTTCCCTTAATTTTTTGTTAGTTTGACCACCTGGTATGCACGTGGCTTGCAATAAACCTGAGCAAAATTCTGGCATGTTGAATATTTGGCTGATTATCAACAGCGATTAATTCGCCCCATTTACTCACATGCACTTTGCAGCCCCTGTTCAAAGAGTTCAATTTTTTATGCCGTTTCAGCTTTTATGCCACGTGAATAATTGAAGCTTTGCCGTTGGTAACATGATATGGCCAATCGATAATGGCGTGGTTTCGCCACATCAAAGATACTCTTTGTGTGTGTTTTTTACAATTAAAGAACTATTCTGGGAATTTTACATGCCTTTCCAGCTGGCTGAAACCAAGAGCAAAGACCATCTTATGCGATTTCCCGTTGAAATCCTTCTGGACTAATGATATTTTAAGTCCAACGCAAAGTTTATCCAAAACGGGCACGATTTCCACCTAAACCAGCTAATTTAATCGCTTGGAAGTCAGCGCAAGTAAAGTCTTCATAGTTGTGCAATTAAAGCCCGCCCTGCAAATTACTCGCTCCAAAACTCTTATTTTACGTTTCTACTTCTCATTAATTTTGTCATTCAGGCAACTTCTTGTGTGCGTTTTTTCAGCCAATCGCTTTAATTAGCTGTGTAAAGTGTTTAACGAGTAAGTCAGATGAGAGTTTGAGTGTGAAAGCTCTTTAAATTTTCTTTCGAAAATAAATTGGCAAAGCAAATAAAAAGTCCAATTAATTCCTTCAATGGATAATCGGAAATGTATCGAAACCGAACGTATTGCGTAATTTTCCACCTATTGATCGTCATAAATTCCCCGTCTAATATGTTTCTTAATATATCTTATAAATGTCAAAGGAATCCCATTTCAGAACGATGATCAATTTCCCCCTGCGAAATATAAAACGCCATCTTCGGGCACCTGCTGCATGGAGGCTTTATAAAAAATGAATATTATTTGACCCTCGATACACGATAATGAGATTTCTTTCGACAACTGACATGGCGAAAAATACGAGCTTTCTATATTATGGACGCATATACCTAAAGAAAGGTTTTTTTGATTGATTTACTCTGCTAGTTTCTGATTCGAAACGTTTTTCACATATAACATGCACATTACTATACACAAAATGCCCAATAGTCAATCCACAGTTTCACCAGTTTCTGAGAAAAAAAATCGAAAAAAATGTATGTTAAAAAGTCGATATTTTTGCCGCTGTTAAAACAGATTATAAGCGACCAAATCCATACAAACATCTCGTTAGTTGGACTGGTTCTGGTCAAACTCCGGCCGGCATAAACAATCGCGCAAACTATAAAACATTTTTGCAAAAATCCCAAAATTTGCTTGAAGATTATTCAAAAACGGAGAGTAAACATGTTAAAATAGGACCTTTTTAGAATCCGCAAAAAGCAAGCAAATTTGAAAATGATAACTGAAAACATAGAAAAGCGACCGTCTTATTGTGCGCCTGAATCAATAAATGAGAAAGTGCGGCGCGCAAAAACTGCACATCAAACGAAATTTTGCATAAAAAATTCCATAAAATTTTTCGGTAAGAAAATTGCGTAAAATATATTTATTGGAGCTGTAGGCGAATTGATCCGAAAGAACTTAAGCGAAATTGTCACGAAAGCTGACACAGATTTTTGCCCTTCAAATCATTCTTAAGATTCTTCAGGCAAAATCTACATGTTTCTTCCATGCATTCCCTTGCTAAATTGTTCTTGCATAAAACACCGGTTTTTCGGAATATTTCACCAGAGTTTCGGGTAGAAGTTAGCGTTAAGCCAAGTTTTCCAAGCAAAGAGTTGCGAGCCCTTTGGAAGGTTTTGTCTCACTGGCTTAGTTAAGGAAAAGTTAAAAAGCCCTTCAAAAGAGAGGAATAATTAAGCTGAACTTCAGCTGCCGGCTATTTTGCAGGAATTAAATCAAAATTCCATAATATCGTATTAAACGCGGTATTATGAGCCGCAAATTTGTTGAAATGTTTGCACATAATAGCGCTTCCTGCATAATGTATTTTAATGCATTGCGGCCGGATAGTAATAACAAAATGTGCTAATTATTTCGAAAGCTAATTAATTGAGCAATCCACACATTCATTTGTAAAAAAACTATTAAATGATCAACTAACTCCCACTAGCAGGGTGTGAGAAGAATACAAAATTAAAAGAAAATGATTGATAGAACTGTAAATTGATGTACTGGTTAAGAAGTTAATTCGCTGTAAAAACGGGCGACTCCAAGCTTTAAAAGCCCTTAAAACAAGTATTTGAATAGAACTTTCCATTGCTTCTTAAATATCGTTAATTCTGCCTTTGGCGCACATCTTCCGGAGGAAATCTTTATAAACACCACCCCACTCAATCGAACCTTCAACAAGCCTGATTGTCCATGATGTGTGATCACAAAGGCAATTTTTATCCGTCTTGAATCCGGTTTGAACAGTCACAGCATGAGCAAAGTTTCCGCCCGAACAAATAAAATCGGCCAAATGTATTTTCTTCATTTTCACCCCTTCGGGCTTTATTTGGCTTTCGGGTCATTTAGAGCTTGTGCCATATCGATGCTAAGCCTTGAGCTTCGGTGAGATGTCATCAGTTCGGAGAAATGTGGCGTCGTAAAACTGCTTTTCCTTCATAACAAGTGGCCAGGAAACTCAAACCCTGAGAAAGAATGCATGTGTGGCCTGGATGGAAAGTCTCTCCTCTCATGATTATTTCAGAGGAGGTTTTGGCTGTTCGGACAGGGGATTTGTTAGATGAAGACATATTAGATCTATTTGCCTGCACCCAGACCTGATTTTTGCCGAAAAACGGCTTAACCGCGTTTAAGGAGTAAAATGCTTCCACATTATATTTATTAGTAATTAATTGGCTCTAACCCTTTTAACTTCCATCTCGTCTCTGCCGCTCAATGGCCGAAGACCGCCCCATTGTTTAAGCTTTTACATTCTCATTCAGTTTTTGGAAAATTAATGATGCTTTCAGACGAATTTTCACGGTTTCCGCATTCCCTATTGTTTGAGCGCAACACCTTTCGGTGCACTTGGTAATATCAGTGAAATTAACCGGTTTTTTCAATTAGTTTATAGCAAATACCGGCAATTTTTCTAATAAATAAAGATTTAAGGTCACTGTGTGTGCATTAGCAAGGCTTTTGTTTGTGCTGATAGCGAGTTTGGGACTGAATTCAAACTTGATCTCCGACTATATTTAGAAAATGAACGGAGTTTCAATCCAGTCCCAAAGTTTCCGCCCGTTTATTCCTGAATACTTTCCCCAATAAAGAGTCAAAGCGTCGGAGTTTTTCTTAAAACGTCTCATTCTCTTATCCGTATTTTTCCAACAGTCTCTGTTCTTAATTGTTGGGTTTTTGTCGATTTTCAGTAAAATGACCGTCATACACCCCAGGATTATGAACATCCAAAGTCTGCTGTGTTAATGGAAATTTTAAAAACTTTGGGGCACATTTATTCAGGAAAATATCCGCAAATTTCCCATTTTACATTTCCTACGGCAAACTCACCGCTTTTTGCGCTACTTGAATGCCAATGAGACTTTCTATTGATTGAGAGAAACCTGTGTAATTAGTTGGCCTTGCTGAGGCCATATATCTATAATTCACGTTTAATGGACTCAATTTTGCTGTTGTCAATGAGAGCCGTTCTGAAAGTCCATCAGAAAATTATTAGTTTTGCAACAGCGTGTTTTCGTTTGCCCAACTTTTTGCCTCATTAAATTGGCGAAATGAGTTCCTTTGGAAAATCGGTTGCCAAATGAACTGAATTGATCGAGAATCTTGGAAGCAGTTTGAATAGGAAAAGATCAGAAGTTTGAAGGAGAACTTGAACAAAATTATCGCAATATAATCACGGGAAGACAACAGAAAGCGAATTAGGGAATTTTTGCAGAGCAAAGCACTATCAGGTTGAGCACCTTCACCTTATCCCAGAAATTTGCAATTAATCTTAGCTTGCCTCTGGCAGTCACACGAAACTTTGCAAGATTATTTGAAGACTCTAGTTAGAGTGCGGAATATCGACAAAATTTAATTGCATTTTAGTCCGGGTTTTCAATTTTGTTAACTTATTTTCGATAGCATTCATTACTTTTATTGCGGCTTTATAAATTTCCGAATGCCACGCGGCTTGAAAGCATTAAATTGGTATTTTTTGCTGATGGCCCAATTTGTTGTACAGTAATTTAATTCCGGACCATTTCGTTCATAAATTTCAATAACGTTAAATTAAATTTCAGCTGTTTGCCAGCAGCAGCTGCGCGCGTGGAATTTGAATTAGATTCCGCAAAATATTTGTTAACTTTCAGCTTATTTGACTTGCATCAGTTAACAACAATCAACTTGAGTAGTTGTCTAATTAAAAAAAGTAACTCCTTTAAATTTATTCCAATGTTGTCTGTAAATATTGTTTAAATGAACGGCGATTGAATCAAATATTATTTGCTAAGGACACGAAACTGACTGAGCCGAATATTCGGATCAGGCTGGAAAAACTTCCAGTCTTATAAGAAATTTATGAATATCGATTTTGCCTCTAACGTATTTTTGATACTCGCCTTACCAGTTTAAAGGGTATTTCAGCGGAAACTGAATCCTGAAATTGCTATTCTGTTAAGTTTCAGGTTGTCAGGAGAGCAACATTATTACGAAACCGCTTCAAATTCCATTCCATGATCTCAGATCTTGTATGTTCAAGGCTTTTTGAATTGAATCATTCTCGACCCTCGTTACAAAACTGCAGATTTTGTAAATTGCGATCAATTTTATTGTTCCCTGTTGGTCTAAAGAAACTAAAGCAGAGCGAGTTTATGGAAAGTTTATCAATAAAAAATTAGTGTCAATTGAACGATTCACTCGCCGCCAAATGGAACACAGCTCTGAAGATGCCCATGCGTGCTGGCGAAACATCAGCAGCAAATTCCAATTGACAATGGCCTAATAACCGAAACATCTGCAGTTTTCACCCAAGTATCGTTGTGGGGCAATTGCTGCCATGTAAACTAAATTTTCTCTTCTAATATTCAACTAGAATCGATGTGAATTGCATGTAGGTTGCCCATTGGGGGCGAGCCCCGTAAATTTATCATTTCCTTAATAATATACATATAAAACGTGAAACATTCAGGGCTTTGAAGTTTTCCAGTCCAGATAAATTAAATTGAAATTATCCTTGCAGTTTCTCAGAATTTACTTCCGATTGCTCCTCTTATCTCCTTGTTCTGTAGCAAAGAGAACAAGTTCCACATTTAAGAATATATTAATATTTCACTCCTACCCGGAATACTTTAGGCTCACTTTGGAGGAGCGTTAGGGGAATTAAATTGCATTAAGCGCCCGAAGGGGAATATTAAAATTGTGATACTGAAGAAAAAGTTAATTTGCCGAGTAATTTCCCATATGCGACTTTTCAACTTAAATTAATCTGTTATTTAATCCTTAATATTTATTCGTGTCTTGGAAAGTCTAACTAATCATGGATGACCCCATTTTCTCCGATGCAATTTACTGAAACTTCTTGATAAACTTGAGTCTCCCTGCACTAATTGCAGTAATTTCTTCACTTAGAAATATGGTTCAATAATTTACGCGATTATTCGTTTTGTGTGCGCTTTGTTTCCGATTTCGTATAAATTTGTTTAACGTGATAAGTTAACGGTAACTTTCCCCACTAAGTTAAGTCGTTAACGGATATTTGATACTTAAATGCTGCCAAATTTGCGAGCCAGTTTCGGAAACAACCCATAAACATCCTGAAATTTAATGAGAGCAAATTAAGGAATCTATTTGGTATTTTGCTGAAAACTCAGCTAATTAATTTAGAGAGAAAAATAAAAAGCATCTAGCCGGCGACGCCGCTGGGAAGCCAAGATAAAACTCAATTTAGCAAATAGTCCGTTACTTAATTCTTTTACGTAATCAGAAACGAACAGCTAACTCAGAAGGGAGTGGGTTTTAATGTGGATATTAGCCGGAGAATGGATGCACTTAATAAATGCGATTTCCTCCAAGAAGTTTCCACTAGATTGAGCGCCTGCTAAATAGAGCAAAATGCTCATTTTTTATATATCGACGCACTTGGGCTAATAAATTTATCGGTTAAAACTTTAAAAACTACCAGCAAACTGAAGCGTCTTTCGATCGGAATCCAGCAAACTAAATGTTTAAGGTGCATCGCAATGTATACACCTAATCCTGATTTATACGTCTTCCAGCCATGAAATACTTTAAGTCCTCCAAGAGGCATTGGAGGCGATTCTTTTCAAATGGACCCCATACGTTTCCGAAAAATACTGCCGAATCTTTGGACTTTTATCTTCATTTTATTGTTATTAATTTTGATTTATTTTCCTCACTGCGTGTAATTGTTATTATTTTATTTCCTGAGCTCCAGTCACAGTGTGAAACCAAAATTTGAATATCGTTTATTTCATTACGTTTCGGCGAGACAGTAGCGCCATCATCAGATTTTAAAATTCATACAAACTCATAGTTGGTAAACATTACATTCATTTAGGTCTTTGCCTAGACCTAAATGATTGGTTTTTAGCAAAAAAATCGAAACGAACATTGCGAGAAATAGTCACACAATCGGTATTTTTAATTATATAAATATACWGWATATTTGAAGAAGGACARTAGCGCCATCATCAGATTTTAAAATTCATACAAACTCATAATTGGTAAACATTACATTCATTTAGGTCTTTGCCTAGACCTAAATGAATGTAATGTTTACCAATTATGAGTTTGTATGAATTTTAAAATCTGATGATGGCGCTATTGTCCTTCTTCAAATATTCTGTATAWTTATATAATTAAAAATACCGATTGTGTGACTATTTCTCGCAATGTTCGTTTCGATTTTTTTGCTAAAAACCAAWGCGCCAACAAGGCGATTTCGCTCATAYTTTCATGCGGCCGAAATAAAATTCCGGTGATTTAAAAAATCGATTTCAATAGCGATTAAGTGGAAAGAGAAACAGATTGGTAAAATAAAAGCCAATTTGCACAACCAAATTGCTTCTTTTGAGCCATTCTATCGTAGTTTGCGCGCTCGTTATACGCCACAAAATGGATATTCCAAAACTAAAGCAAACATCAATAAGCGCCACCAAAACAACGTGAAATTTTTTGCTTGTCGAATTTACAAACTAATTAAGCATAAACAGTGAGTCTCATTGTCAATAAAAAAAGAAAAAAAACTGACATGAATAAATCAGCGCACATGAGGGCTTAAAAAAGCTCTGAAAAATGCCGATATGCAGCAAACACGGGAATTGCGGCGCGTTTAAAACGAAAAATCAACCCTTGATTTGAACAACATATTTTGACCCAGAGCGTAAACATTCCACTCGTGAGCCCTTAACCATTAGTTCTTTCCACTCCTTAATGTTCATTTTCTAGAAACCTTTGCCGCAAATAAAAATCGCCTGGCGTCAAATCCGGTTTTTGAGCGGGCCAATTTCCAGAAAACATCCCCAGCACCTCGTTTCAAATCGACGATTTCCTGGTTGATTTTTTCAATTTCTCTTGGAACTTCCACCATCCGAAAGCATTAAAACGGCCATAAAGTCATTGTTCCATTTAACGGGCTGACTTGAATGGGGGCAGGCCGCAAATCCTGAATACCTAATCGCCAGCATCGATCTACTTGGAACAAATGGTGCGATTTGTATGAGTAATTAATTTTCTTTATATAATTGCTCGCGACAGGTAACTCGCTAACGAAACAGTGGAATTTTACTTGCTTCCGTTTAGCGAACTTTAATACGAATACATTGGGAATGGAGATTTTGATTATTATTTTTTGGGCTTCTCTCCTACATCTGGACTATTGAGCGGATTGATTAATGGCAAACGTTTGTTCGGGTGTTTTGTTTTCATAGCACGGTTTTCCATGGAATAATAGCCAATTGTTCAGCGAATCCTTGTAAAAACTTGTTCAAAATTTGCGCGTGCAGATTGAAAAGTGTAAACCGATTAGTCCAGCAGGATTCATTTTTTGGAAATGTGTTTATTTTGCTAGTCAAGTATTTAGCTTGGGGAGTTGAGGAATTTTTCCAGTCTAGCAGTTTAAGTAAGCGGAAAATCTCAACTAAATGATAGACGACCGCAGGTTTCCCTGATGCAATTCGCTGAAACCCCTTGATAAAATTGGGTCTCCGAGCAGTAATTGCCGGGATTTCTGCAAGACACTCTAATATATCAGAGACTTCGTTTTGTATTTTATTTCGAGCTGTATTTTCAATTTAATGGCAATCATTCAATTTCCTTTAATACCAAGAGACTGCTAAAGCGGCATTCAATTAGCAAATGGACTTGCAAAATGCAAATTCTGTGAATGAAAACTGTTGAAAATGGATGAAAAACCGGGATTCATCAAATAAACAGCGATCTGAAGAACTTAAGGTGCAAATTGACTGAAAAATCATCAATTCTCCGCTTTCTATTGGTGTTTAAAATTTGAAAATCGGCCTTTAATCGCGCCCGTCTTGCGATGTAGAATCTAGAACGTTTTAAGAAGGTGCTTCAAAAGAAAGTATGAGATCCGACTTTAGCTTCGGAGTTTTACGAATTCTCCGATAACTGAAAATAGTGTTTAAAACCCCAAAATATCCGCACTTTGTGCTCGATGAATTTACAAAATCGGTCTTAATTCTGGTCGCTCCAAGACGAACAATGCGGAATTTTTCAAAAGAATGAACTTTTCCAGAAAAATCTGACCGTAGCTTCCGGATCTTTAGGAACTGCAGAAAATGGCCATCGAATCCTCAAAATCTGCGTTATCGCCGATGACGCAGATTTTGAGTTGAAGTTTCCACAGGCTCTGAAGCCACAGCTGAATAAGGATGGTTCGCTTTTAGGAAACTCTCCACACTTTTAAACATAGAAATGACCAGAATTCAGAGCCGTTTTACAACATTGAAGCATCTAAAGAAACACGACAGTTTCTTATGCGAACCATCCTTATTCAGCTGTGGTTTCAGAGCCTTTGGAAACTTCCAGTGTCTAAAAACTGTGTTTGAAAGCTCTTTCTTGAGTTTTTGTCCATCGGCCTGTCGTTTGAGCTTCTTTCAGAACCGCCGGTGACTAAAAGCTGCCTTTAGTTGAGTTTTCCGAATTTTAAAATTGGCTTTTTATTCAACCCTTTCTGCGACAAAGAGTGTGGAAACTTCGGAGTTTTAAGAGACTTTAACGAGTCATCGGGCTGCAGCGGCAGAATCTTGGAAACCAGCCGGCGTCGAGAAACTGATTGATTTAATATTTCAAAATCAACTCTCCAATCAATGCTGCACGCAAACAAATCGGTGTTTTTGCATAAAAGAAAACGAATCTCTTTGGATAAACCCAATCAACTAATCCCGTTTCAGCTTCAAAATCCCACTAATCGCAAGCAGCTGCCAAAGCGCTTAGCAGATAATAACTTACAGCCCACTCTGGTCACCTCATTCTGCTCGTGTCAGCTTCTATTAGCTGATCCCCTTCTTTCCACTCGTTGCCGCTCCACTAATTTTCAGCCCTAATTAAGGCACGGTTTAACTAGATTCGGCCCACAACTACTATAAGACTTGTTTATTAGTTATGGTCTTGTTTGAAGCTGAAACTAGCGGCGGTATCTTAAATGAGGGCCGATACATTTCGGGTGAAGGTCCTTGATTATTTGGTTATTTTCGCGGTTTCAAAGCTAGATTGTATTTTGCTAACTCGAAGCCTGATTAAATGCTTCTGTACAGTGCATTGATGCGTATCCACTGCTGTGAGCAGGAATGTGAAATTTGCAATTAACGCTGATTTATTTGGAGCTGAAACTTAACTACTGTTTAGTTTCACTTTTAATACTCTGCTGGAATCATTTAATCACATTCACGGACGAAAGAACGAAAAGAACATGGTTTCTTAAGACTGGGCCTTTAAGCCAGTAAAACAAATCACATAATTTGCTTAAGGGCTGATGGAGGAAGTAAACTGTGATCGATCTATCGCTACCTCAAATGACTACMAGAAAAGGCTTTTCCCCGAATTGGCTTTTTATTTAATTCACCTAATGGGRTTAGATTGCAATGACTGGCGACAGTGAGCGACAAGATTKCCATACAATCAGCATAGATACATAGATAGATAGATATAGAAGCGGCTAAAACACTGTATTTATCTAGCAGATCGCGTCTACAAAAAGCTCAATTTTGCGSCCAAATATTTGATTTTGAACAAAGCGCATTTTTAGACTGTGTTAGTATCAGGCACCCACAGTGGTTTCGAGCCCATTGGTTCTCATCAGCTGGGTTTAGCCTGAAAATAACTTACAATACTTTCTACAATTAATTCCGCCAATACAAAAATAAAAATTACATAAAGTGGCAATCAACTGAATAAAAACTACTAAGGTAAAAACTACGAATTTGTTTATAAAAACCTACGGATGTCCCTTATTTGCTTAGCTATTTACGTATAATCTAAACTGTTGGCGGTATTGAGTGAACAACGAACTTAATTTGCTTACTGGTGTGAATCGGACAGTTAAGGAAAATACTTTGTATGTGTCTTTGGCAAATTACACCCGGCCGATGCCTGAAAACAACACTCCTAAACCATGTAGTGTATTTTCAGGCACCTCCGGGACGGGTTTGGAGCCTATTGGGCATCATCAGGTGGGTTTAGCCTGAAAACAACACTTCCGAAATCTGAACTTTATTTCGCCCATGCATTTTGCATCCGGCGAAGCAAAAAGAGAATCGGTTCAAAACCGGTTTTGGAGTGCCTGAGATTAACACATCTTGCTCATGCCAAAGATGAGATCACTCAGAAACATTTCCATTTACTGATCACGCTGTAAAACTACGTTCTTGCAATTCTTAATTATTCACAGACTTCAGAACTATACGACGGCAAATTTTTGTATTTATTTCCGCAGTTCAAACGAGCTTTTATTCAAATAGTTGGGTACGGTTGCTTGAAGCTAAAGATTTTGTTTTCTGCTTTCAAATCGTTTTCAAAAACACTTTTTTGTATTACTCCTTCAGCTCTTTGCTAGGACTTTTTTCTAATAAAACCTGCACACTTTCGCACATAATTCCATGTTCAATGTCCCAGTTCGTAGCCGATATTTTATCGTTCAAATGGACTGGCTGCTCATAAAAATGAACCTACGGGAAAAATGAGACGAAAACACTATCTTTTTTATTTAAAAACGGCGCTATTTGTCTTTTTTTCCTCGTGTAAAATGTCCCTGCCACGACTCGACCATTTCCATTACAAGCACGTTCTGGTTATCACGATCCAGGGCTGGTTTCGCGTCAAAACTTCCTGCATGTCCGGGAAACGGATATTCGATTTTTTCGAGCCCACACGAAAGAATGACCGAAAAGCAGGTTTTTTCATTTCATTGGAAAATTTCACTATTCTGGATACATACAAAATTAGCAAATGGATGGATTTTTTGAATAACTCAATAAAACCAGCCAGCAAAGCCCACATTTCGATGGTTATCATTGCATTGCGTGCGTGTGAACGTGAAACTATTTGCATGCTTCCAAAAAATAATCAGGAAAAAATCAGAAAGGTGCTACTGAAATGAAAAAAATTACCCTTTGCGTGCGAGCCGTTCATAAGAAAATTTATCGAATTGGGGGTTAATTAGCCAGTGCTTAACTTAACAAGTTCGTTTTGGTTGGGCCAACGTTAGCACTCATTCCGGCGGCGACACAAACCATTTTAGCCTAAAAACTGCAATAAACTGTGATTAAAGGCGACATTTATCACAAAGCTTTCCCAGCAATTTAACTCTAAAACTGCCCGGATTCCATCACCTATGCCCTTTGCGAATTTCCTAAAGTGTTTCCTGATAGTGAATGGAAATGAACCGTTGGATAGCAGGTTGAGGTGTGTGCATGGAATGCTCATTAAAATTGATCAAAGATAGCATTGTTCGAGTGAAAAGGGTTGACTCTTTCGGATCAATGAACAATTAGTTTCAAGTTTGTTGTCTATGCACACTTCTCTATCACTTCAGTGGGATTTTAGCTTGTTTATGTTATGCGTCTAAGTATTCCACTCATTTTTCTTCGTCGACAAACGTGCTGGTTTTCGGGTTATTATTTCTGGAAACCACACAATTTTAGCAGCAGAGCGCAAGAGAATGAAAAACTCTAAAAACCAACACCGGAAAATCCCTGGAATATCAACTGAAAAAACGTATTTTTTAAATCGACTAACTCGGGCTGTAGAGAAGCAAATCAGGGCCAGTTCCCTATTAAATAACCATTTAAAAAAAATGTTGATTGAAGCCATTTTTGTGGCGGATTTTCGGCAAACACCAAGCGGTTGAAAATTAAAAAGGCAAATATTAAGCCCTTCGAAAACCCTTCGCTTCACGCGAAAAACTTGAGCGCCCTCGGGAGCAAATAATCCAACTTAAATGGTATCGAGACAGTGTGGAAAATGGCAATTCGCCGATTTGCATTTTCTTATTACGGGAAAAGAAGATGGCATTTGAGCGATTTATTGGAAATACTTTTGCACTGAGTTTTTGAGCAGAAAGGCTTGATTCACATGGAAATGCACATATGCACACAGATCTTGAAAAATATACACGAATACTTTAAGGTAGTTTTTAAGGTAGTTTTATACCCTTATATATACATATAATATACGCCCGATTTGCTTTATTTGGGTTGGCAATTGATGAGCAAAACCGCAGTACTTTTTAATAAGATTCTCTAATTTCAACAATTTTTGCTTGTTTGCTTCGTAATGCCGCGGTTCCAATAATGTGAATGGGTGCAGCAGATAAAGAAAGTTTCACTCAGTTAATCAAATCGCTGACCTTCCAGCATTAATCAGCTTTAACGCAGAAATGGTTCATACTCGGGTGCAGAATGGTTTGGCCAACTTCCATATTTACCTTCATTAAACGCGGAGATTTTAAAATAGGGGTTTTAATTACGCTGGAAACTACAGTTGCAAAAATCTGGGGCGCATTTCAGCCTTCCGAAGAAGGAAAATAGACAAAATTTGACTGAGTAAAACAAAGCAAAACCAATTAATCGACTTATTTAACCAAGTTCCAAAGTGATGTGAACATTGAAATGAACCTTGTCCCCGTTGATGGTCTTTTGGCGACTAAAATGTGTTCGGTAAACTCCCACAAAACGTCCTAATTGCGATGCGGTTCAGTCAGGGTGATAAAATTTCATGGAGACATCCTTGAAATGTTTTCCCTGTGCCTTTTGAACCAGTTTCAGCTCCCCCAGTTAGCATTTTATCCAGGGGCTGATCCAGCTTTAAAGTCAGGGGGGG
>NW_026018814.1:1165453-1172561 GCF_020466585.1 Dendroctonus ponderosae
TTTCCGTCCCGTTTTTGCTCATATCTCGGAGGCAAAATGAGCAAGAACGCTCATTTGTCCATCATTCTAGAGAGAAATAAATGGCCTTTTTAGAAAGTGAACCATCGATTTTTTTCCAGTTTTCTCAATCTTTCATTCAACCATTCGAGCCACAGAGTTCGTTTTGGCATCGTTGGATAGAGAATTGAATGGGCGTGCACGGGATTGGGGTAACAACATTACACGGTGATAGATTTTCGTTCGGCAGGCTCGAATACTAATCAGRGATAACGAAACGGAACTAGAAACTGTTTGTAAATCGACTTGGGGCTCTTAAAATGGGAAAAAAATTGAAAATCCCTTGCATTTATTATTCACATAAATCGATTGTTGGGGCCTCAAATTTTGCTCAAACTGGGTATCTGCTTACTTCCAAAGAAATGTTTCTTATTTGTGTGTATWATTGCAGGATTGCGATAAATTTCGATTATAATTCGTGTCGAAGGTGGGATTTGCTGAAATATCGGCATACTAATTCCTGCAACTGGACAGCTTAATTAACATTGCGTGCTGGTTAGACTGGCAGGTTATTTCAGGGCAACAAATCCTGCATTCGCAACATACAATTTATTGTCACAATACGACAGGATAATCCTGCACTAATCACCTCAAATTGCAAATATTTGCTTTGGCTTTAAAATCCCGATTTTTTGCCTTCATTGGTGTCACCAGAAGGGTTTAGGATGTTATTCAACCCGGCCTAACAAATTAATCTTAAAGTTTACCACTCAAAAACAATGACTATTTGCTACTGGACAAACAGGCCGATAGAGACGTTGTTTGCCGGCAAGTGCAGGATTCAAACCGGGGCGGCAACATTCACCTCAATTGCTCGTTTAAATTTTCAAGAGCAAAACACTCCTCGCCTTTTTTCCCCCAGTTTCAACATTTATCTTCTTGGGTTGAAAATCCCCTTTTCTTGATACCTTTTTCTGTCGATTACAAGTGGAGAATACTTCAAGGCACCTCTGAATCCATTAAGCCTGATCCGCTGATGAGTGATGCTGATGGATGACGAAGGTTAAAGAATAAAACGTTGTCTTCAGAAACTTGTGGCGTTAGTAGAAACTAGTTTCTCTGCTTAGTAATGGAATCAATCCCATTTTTCAAAATTCAGTTTCTTTGTTGTTATTGTGTTCCGTCGTTCAATTGTGACACAAATTTATAATTTATGAAGCTTCCCTAAACTCGCTCCGCTTTAGTTTCACTGGACCAATAAATCACTGCAGGAACTTGCAACTTTTGCGAAAAAATTTAATAATAAATTATCATATTGTGCGGCGAGGCCGAGGAAAAATGTGCAACACCATTGCAAAGTGATTAATGGAGACATTTTGTTAAGTAACTTCGCTTTTGTCTCTAGAACTGTAATTTGCAAAGCTGTTGCGGCCGGAATTAATGCACTTTGCTCCGTCAGCTTTTCCACTGGCAAATCTAACCCTGTCAAGGTACAAAAAATTAAATATATGAAAAAGATGCAAAACATTATCTGCCTATCACCAGTGAAACACCGCTTAACAATTCCCAACTGTGCTAAGAGCATTACTTTACTGAAGTAACTTAATAGAATTTATCTAAAGGCTCAGAAAGGGGATCCAATAAATTACATAGATTTATTGAAATTGATGCCAAAGGCTCCAAGAACCCCCATAGCGGACTGATTTATGATTGTTTCGTAGGTTGCTTTGAGTGAAGCTGGATCTAAATTGCCTTTTCTTGCAGACAAGTGATTTCATTGACCATCATCGAAGAGGACAGTTACGAGAAAGACGTGCTCTTCTACGTGCAGCTGGGCGAGCCTCAGATGTCCGGTGGTAAGACCCAATGTTGCTTAGGATCTTTTTCTCTCTCCTTATACAGTTTTTGTTCCATATCTTCCTCTACTTCGCACTATCTACGTCGTGTTTGCATGCTAAGTAAGTAACTTAACAATGTATTAGTTGTTCGATTATTGCACTCATTGTTTTTGTTGATTTTTTTCAAAAACCTGTTGTTAGCTGTGTCCTTCAGCGGCACTCTACTGTAGGTTTATTAGAGAAGCACCCAGACTAGAAGGAGCGGTTTGCGTAACAAAGTTTATAGATTCTAGCGGAAAAGTTTAGCCAAAAAATCAAACGAAGATGTAATAGAAGAATCGTGTTGTTTTAATAGAATTTGCAGCTAGTGGAGCTGTATAAACGTATAAACCTGCAACCAAATCACTTTTGAGAGCACTGAATATATAGAAAAAGTCGCTGCGTCAGATGTTCTAATTAATCTGTAATCGCCCTTAGTAAAAAGAGTTATTGTACAAAATGCTGAGGAATCAAAGGTATGTAAGCATGATAACGTAAGAAAACATCAACTACTAAAGAAATACAAAACTGAGTAAAGCAGTTAAACGAACATTTCCACACATGAATTAACTTAATTAAGGGTTTCACAATTTACACTCCGCTAACTGTTGTATTTTATTCAAAACTCCATATATTTTTCCATTTACTCAACTGGGAAAATGGAAATTGAATGCCCAAAATTCCATCGGGGAATTATCAACGCTTTTCACTCGAGCTTCTGTAAAGAGTTGTTAAACTTTATTACCGGAAGAGGGTAATTGAATCCAATCACTCGTGACTGTTCCGCGGCGGATCAAGGTTGAAAATGGCTACATAAAATTTTACACCTCCATATTATCGCCCTCGTAAATTCCCCTAAACTCTGCCATCATCAACTCATTTGATTACATTCATACTAAACATGTTTATTATTGAAGCGGGTTACTTTTTTGGGCTTAAAGCACCCAGGAAACCAGCGCTGAAGATGCGAGCCACGCCTGCTTGCGAAACGTTCTCACGATGGCCAGAAAATTCATCATTTGTTTAAACCTATCGACATTTCAACCAAATAATTCGCTTCGATGCAATCGCATGTTTCCCCTTTAATCGGATTGTGTTCTTATCGGCTTAACCTATATATTATGAGCTGGTAACGGGTGGGTTTGGAGCTTGTTAAACATTGGCCAAGAAAAAATTGTTGAAATGTTAATAAAGCGCGAACATCGCGTTTCCGAAAATACCCGCATCTAAAAATATCTAAATTAAAGCCTGTAAAGTTTTTTGGCCAACTACAGATGCGTTCAGCTGCTACTCGTAACGATTTTGAAAAAGACAATGTACCTGATGCAATAAGGAACTGGGAAAAGTCGCTTTTATGCTGCTTCTAAACTAGGAGAAGATCGTAAAGTGGAGTTTCTATTTGTTTCCAAGTTTCCTTTCATAGATTTATCTTTTCTAAAAACTTGTAAACTGTATCGATTGCCCTGGAAATTTCGCTTCATTGGCGCTAATTTTCGTTCATAAGTTCACCCAAAAACAATGACTTTCTAATGGGGTCCCAGCTGTACGTAATGCACACTTGCTCCATTCCCTTTTCGCTATATTGAGCTACATTAGTGCCCATGAAAATGGCCTTCTTTACATAATATCGAATTTCCTGGTTGAAATATTAGCTTGGTTAATGTTTTCCATTATTAGTCGCCGTTTTTTCTATCAACACGCTTAATTTCTAGCAAATTTGGACGTCAATCAACTTTCTAAAGCTTATTAATTGCATGGCTTTTGATAGACACAAGGTGTTAGATGGGATTATTGTATTTTATAAAATATTGCGACAGGGAAGTATTAAAAAAAACTAAGGGACTTTTCGCGAAAACGGATCTGAGGTAAAGTTGCAGACAAAATCAAAATAATTACCCAGTCGCAAAGTGATTAAAGCTAGCAGCTTTCAATCCACTGGTTTTATGGTAAAACAAAGATTGAATCGATTTTTTGTGCAATTTCTAGACGAGGTAGCCAGCCTGGCGGCTGAGGCAGAGAAAAAGCGTCCCGAAGATAGAACAGAACGGGAAAGAATCGCAATTATGGGCAAGCCAAGACTAGGAGAAATTACCAGGGCACAAATTAGGATAAAAGAGAGCAAAGAGTTCAAGGTAGGTGGGTTTAATTTTTTTCTAATGTTCCTACTGAAAAAGTCTCAATTTTCAGCGTAAAACTCTGGCTGTTATTCTGCAGTTGCAAAAATCCAGTCACGTTTAAACGAAAACTAATTAAAAGAGCGAAAAGTGCACAGAATTTTCCACGAACTCAATCGGTCGCTGCATATTTGCAAAGAACCCGAAATATATTCGATTTCACTTCCAAATCCCTGCAGCGATTTCCCCTCAAAACAACATTTTTCATTGTTATATGCGCTTGAAGAGGAAACAAGCCCTTCATGTGAAAGAAAATTGTTTTATCAAAAGGATTTTAGAGGCACGAAACAGGCACTCGAGCCCAACTCAACAATCGAGGTTAATCGCTTGCTGCCAGCGACGCCTGACCATTCATGCTTTAATGCTTAATAAGGCTTGACATGCTTGAAAAACCCAAAGTTCATACGCTAATCAGTGGGTATTGAAAAAGGGTCGGCCCTTAATAGTGTGCTTCCAAACTGATTTTTTCCTCAGGTTGCTCTCGCATGACCTTTGAAAATGTTTAGGGCCGATGCAAGTGAAACGTCGGGTTGTAATCATATGAAACCGTGTTTTCGTTCAAACCGTTGAGTGTGGACTTTATGAAGGATTTTTTCGGACTTCCATTGCCTTACGACCATGAACAGAAATCTATAGAACTGAAAATACAGCGTTTAAAACTATGCAGTGTTTGAGCAAACCGCCTCAGAAAGAAATTTTCACCAGTCGTAACTCTTTTCACCAAAAATACCAAACGCCGCCTCCTAAAGTACGAGTGATAAAAGGAACCTATTTGTATGGTCTTTTACGCAAATAATAAAGTAAACCCGTGAAGATTTCCGCGAAAAATGGAGATAAAAAGACGATTGTCTGGTTCTATGCATAACTCACGCCTGTCTGAACCCCAGAATTCTGGACGCAGCTATTTTAATTTGAAAAGGAAAAATAAAATAATAATAGGAACTGCAGAGCATGCATAGAGAGGCGCTTAGGGGTTGAAAAGACTTGCTGGGTAGATTCGCGTAAGCGTTATGCTCAACATAAAGCATTCTCTGGCTGGATGGTTTCATAAATCCAAATTTCCTACTTGCTCGCTTCAAAGGCCCAACGTTAGATAGTTCAGTTAATTATAATTAGTAGTGGTTGTTTGTCGTTAAATATTGAGCATAGACAAGTTTCCCAATAAATATCAATTTGGATTTAAAACGGGAAACGACCCCCCGGGACGTTTATGAACGAAAAGGTTTATTATCGCTGGAGTCGTGTAGAACAAAGCAAGGGAGGAACGACAGTCTTCCAAATCCATTTCAAATGGGAAGTTTTGGTAAAGTTTTCGGATGTTACATGGAAAGCAAACGCAACCGAAGACCGATTATTGTTTGGATTTCTGCATGCTGGTTTACCGCCGGATTAAGTTCGGCTAAACTTCCAGCCGGGGACATTTCCAGACAATCTTATCGATTTTGTTTTTTGGCCGTTTGCTACAAGATAACGGAAGATTTTGGGGAGAAACAAATGGGGATATTTTCCCATATAAATGTTTTTTGTACAAGTGTGGTGTATTGATTTTTGCCGCCGAAAAAATGAGTGAAAATTAATTAATTGAATTGAATAAAGAGCAAAAACACACAAACGATATGGATTAAAAAGGTTATTCAATTTAGGAACTTTCCACAATTTCTAGTCCTTATCTTATTGAGCGTGTTCAGTCTCAGTTTGGGTTGGTTGTTGTATGTTTTTCAAGGAAACAATCTGGCCCTCAGGACGCTGAATAGAAAACTAGATTCTGTGAAAAGTTGTTAAATTCAGTACAGTTTTTTAATTGTGCCATGTGGTTTTGTTATTTTTCTAGTTGAATCATTTGGCTTTTTTATGCTGACTGTAGGTAGGTGTTAAGCAGTTCAGCAAAAATGTTCAAAGCTTGGCCGAAAAGGCTCTGCAAATCACTCCAAAATCTTAAACAACTGTAGAAAGTAGAAAAGATCAAAGGCTTCAGGCTTAAAAGTGCCATCAAAAACCCGAACCATAATTTTTTTACTTAAAACTTGTGATTTCTATGTGAAAAAGTTCAAATCTAGCGTTGAAGCAATTTTCGCTGCAGAATTGAAATCATCAAACTTAGGTAAAAAAGTGGATGAGCTCTAGAAATTGAAAAATTTAAGACAAACTATTCCCTTAAATTTTTCTGTTGGACTATTGAACAACTAAAAAGGCAGAAAAATAGGCTCAATTAGCTCCACCTAATTTATTTTGCAATGCTTCCAAAGGTCCAAAGTTGGTGTATAAATGGGCACGTTTGAAGACCGTACGTGACTTTCTAAAACACCTAAATTGTTTCATCCTTCGAATGGATTCCAGTCAGAAATCAATGCAATCCGACTTTTTTAACTGGGAAAGCTTCATCCATTGAGGAATTTTACAAATCCACTCAGAATTGAATGTGATTTTCGTGCCATTTCCTCTCTGTTGCCAATAATCGTATTCAGTCCAAGAAACTGAAGTCAGGTAACAAACGGAATTTTCTTTTTGAAAACTTCCCAACAAAATCCTCAAGAGTTGGAAAAATCCTCAAATACAGAGTGGAAAACAATTCGTTTCTGTACACCTGAAGGATGGAAGTCATCGGCTGGCGATTTATTTCACGAAACTTTTCGATTCCCTAAACCATACTCAATAATAAACGATCCCTTAGGTCACGAACACCCAGCTTGTCTGTTGGGGTTTTCCGGCGAAACAACATTTTTCACTTTGCCACGTTGCAGGTCAGGGCATTATTTCTAAAATAGAGAAAACGTATCGATATGTCGTTGATCCCAGTGTTCGCTGTAACGTACGAAGAAAATTTATCAATTTCGGTCAGCTAGGATTTATTTGACAGTGAGTAAGTAATCCATCGCCAGCAGAAATGAGCAAGAATTGCTTTACACAATCGTGAAATACTGTCGTGGTGGCCACAGGCCTTAAGAATCTTTGGTGAAAACTATCACAAGAAGAACGAATATTTACATATGTTCCCAATAGTGCCCTAATCCAACTGCAATCTAATGAATCTTCTGACTTTCAAGTTTCGATAAAACCCCT
>NW_026018814.1:1173072-1212002 GCF_020466585.1 Dendroctonus ponderosae
TTACATATGTTCCCAATAGTGCCCTAATCCAAATGCAATCTAATGAATCTTCTGACTTTCAAGTTTCGATAAAACCCCTGAAAAATCACGAATCGTTCCCTATTTGACGTAGAAATTTATTCAGGAATATCGCTGCTGTAAAATTCAGTGCCCTAAATAAACTCTGGACCAGACTGGAGATAAATCTAGTTGAAATTTGAAAAAGAATCGATAAGAGTACATTCGGATGCACCTAATTGCATTTTGGCACACACGCAGAGAGCTCCATGAAGTGCAAAAGTAAAATCCTGATGTTTCATGCAATTATTAAGCGCTTAGGAAAAACCATATTGCCAAACCAGTGAGTTGATCATAGCTTAGCTATTTGCAAAAACACTCGCAGTTCAGATGAGGCTTTATTCAATCAGTCGCTGACTGCTGTTGAGTGGCATTATGGAGTGCAAAACCGATTTTCAGCTGCGGACAAACTGGATTCCATTCAGCTATTTCAGCGCAGCTGATTGAATTAATCGGTCAAACCAACGGCCTATTGGGTTAAATTTGGAAGATGATTTTGCAATTTTTCCTTCCAGAACACCGTAGATAAGTTAGTTCAACGGGCCAACGCTTCGCTGCTGATAGGAACCTCATCGTGGAAGGAGCAGTTTGTTGAGGCGCTCACTGTAACCGCGAGCAACGAGGATGAACAGAAAGCTCCTTCGAAACTAGACTACTTCATGCACTTTCTCACCGTTTTTTGGAAAGTTCTGTTCGCTTTTGTTCCCCCCACAGGTAAGATGCCAAATTCGGGTTTTCTCCTTTGTTTTGATCTTAAAAACGTCTTATTTGTAAAGGCGCTGAAAGTGCTTTGATTTGGTTACTTGCGCAAAATGTCGACCTCAACTGGACTGGATTTCTTTGCGTTTAAATCACCTTCAACGACTGCCCAAATAAGGCCTTTTTAGGATCAATTATTTCCCTAGTTTTCAAACATTAATTAGCAGACAACTAGCACAAAGTTGAACTTGCAACAAACAAGCCGCGGAAAAACTCCTTTGAAATTTCATCAAAACACCGACAGACGACCCATTTTCCATCGGTGTTTTTTGAAAGCGAATTAACTTCAAACTCCCACTTATACAAAACCAAAATTAATTTTATCATTTTCCGTATGGAAGTTATTGCAAGTTTTCCGCACTCAACAGATATTGTTGGCAATATTTCCCTGTAAAAGAACCGGCCATAATTCAGGGTTGTTTTCCTTGGGGGCAACTAATTAGAAATCGCTTTTCATTCAGCTGAATGGCCTGAAAGCGAAAATGACTCTTTCATCGGCCTGGACAAATAAAAGGCAATTCACCGTATGCTGAATGGATGAATAGTGTTTGGGTATGAAAAAGAATTTGGCCAATTCATACGGGCTTTTGCTGCATGTCTGCGTGGAATAACGCAAACATTAATTTACAGGCGGGTTTTTTAAATTTTACCACAAAGCTTACTAAAGGCCACACTGCTGAGTTTTTTCGGGCTTTGAGGGCGTCGCGAAAGAGTGGCAATAGCCTCGATTGCCAAAGACGTTTTTGATTTTTTCCAAGCGCCCTTATAAAACCATCCTCTTGAATTCATCGGGCCCAAAGCTCTCCTCTTCTAGACTTTGAAGTCGATATAAAGCATTCAAACATTGCTCCGTTTTAGCTTAAAGGAAACTAATATTTATCTTTCTGGGAACGCATTTATATTCTGAATTAAACCTTCAGGAAGGGATGGAAGAAAGCTGCATATTGATGGCAACGCGTTTCATTTTGAGAATAGAATCCCCAACATTTTATACACATCAAGAGGATAATTAGCAGCTTATTACTAGAGGTCTAAATATGTAATCTCAGGTATAAATGCACGCTGAGAAAGTATAAACCACGGGAACTTTACGCATTAATCTCTTTGACAATCTCATTATTCCTGAAGGAATTTGCTCTGGATCCGGGGGAACATAAAATTTTGAACGGGGAATTTCATTTTCTGGCCACTAGCGATCGATGTGCTCAAGGAACTTTTCTCATATTTAAACAAATTGCCTTAAACCGTCTAACATAAATTATCGCGCCGTTTCCATTCATACTAAAAGGATGCTTAATTAATGCCCGATTAAGACACTAGAAAATCATAAATTTCTGGGTTTCAGATATCTGCAAAGGCTACCTCTGCTTCGTGGTGTCAATTTTTTGCATAGGAATCGTAACTGCCATTATAGGAGATGTTGCATCCCACTTCGGAGCCACTTTAGGCATCAAAGATGGGGTTACTGCAATCGTTTTTGTTGCCCTCGGAACCAGTATTCCAGGTGAGTTAAAATAGCCAGAAAATTCCAGTGAAACTCATCAATTAGAAACGCAAATAATCCAGCCCAATAACGCCAATCCAACCAAATGTTGAACATCGCAACTTTTACAGCTCCATAAACGCACAGTGTATGTTTAGGGGCCTATGAAAATTGCACTTTGCAAGTGATATCGCCCCAAAAACGCCTCTAACCATATTACGAGGCAGTTTGTTGGTTTTATATCAATGGCGCATTCGATTTATGCCTCTTTTAACAACCTGGCCGAGCCAAATGGGTTCCTTATACAGGCATTTATGAGTCTGATATGATATTAGTATGGAAAAGTTGCTTGTTGGCCTTGGAAAACCATGTCAAATTTTGTATATTTGCACCTTTAGATTATTTTTCTTCGGCTTCAACTGCAGAATGCTTTCAATGCAGAATTCTAGAAACTTTATTAAATTTCGTTGTGAAATTGTCGAAAAAGAGCCATTGCGGCCACTTTGGAGCTTTTGCCGTCCCGATCTAGGTGGGATCATATAAAAGTTTACACATGAAAAGATTCACCGGCGGCAATAATCTGGAGATTCTTCGGGGTTTCCACGCAAATGGGTTTATTTCCGGATTAGTTGCGAGGGCGCATAGGCGACAGGTCAATAAAATCTTCCGATATTTCCAGGTATTTGCGGAAAAAACGATTTGTTCACTGCTCTTGTTAAAAAAAATGGTCCTAAACCACTAAAGTATTTCATAGCAAAGCACGATTACAGTTCCTTTAAAAAAAATCGCCCTCTACGCCCAATCAGTAAAAGGAGAACGATACACCCCTAATGTGACTTCATCTAAAGCGGAGCCGAAGAGATAAATCTATTTGTTCGAGAAATACGAGAACGTTTTCAGCTCTCTGCGGTATTTTCTTGTTTGCGGCTTTTGGCCCTCCAAGGTGAGTAAATATAGTGTCTTGGTCTTTGTGGTTTTCGTCTGGAAAATTTCGGGAATATTCAGGGGAAAGACTAAAACTGAGCGTGAAATTTCAGAGGTTCCAGATCCAGTCTTTCGAGAGACAAATTTACGGTTTCAAGAAGGCAAAGACCTAAAAGAACGTTGATTTTTACCAATCATGAGTTTGTGTAAATTTTAAATCTGATGATGGCGCTGTTGTCTCGCCGAAACGTAATGAAATAAACGATGTTCAAATTTTTTTACTTCAAATAAGAAAGTCATAACAAGTACACGCAGTCAGGAAAATAAATCAGAATTACACTAGTTTTGTATATTTTAAATATAAAATTGTTAATTCTCATCGAAAACGGCACATAAGTTTAGCAGCAGTGGCAGGATTCATTAGGGAACAATTGGAGCGAGTGATGTGAATTAAATGTTTATTTCATACAGTAAATTGAGCACTTAAAATTATATTTCTTATTAAAATCACAAAATTTTCAATTTCCAGATACATTTGCCAGTAAAGTGGCAGCAATACACGATAAACATGCAGACGCAAGTGTTGGGAATGTTACAGGAAGCAACGCGGTTAATGTTTTTCTGGGCATTGGAGTCGCCTGGTCCATTGCAGCCATTTATCATGGAATTCATGGAAATGACTTTAACGTGGACCCGGGAAGGTGAGTTCGAAAAAATGAGTTTCCTCCATTGGAGAGTCTAATGTTTTCTTCTTTGAGGCTGTTTTTTGGAGTGGTTTTTAAACATCTCAAATTAATCGAGGATATTTAACAAGCCTCTAGACATACAAATTTCAAATCCCGCACCAAGCAATATTCAAAAAAGTTCTGGCAAAGAAGAACTTAACAACCTGAACGTGTAACGAAACAGAGCTGAAACAGCGTAAACCTTTTAAAAGAGCATTTTTTCCAGTCTGAATCAAACAAAAGGAACAAACAGGATAAATTAATTTCACTTTGTCCTGCTAGCGAAGTGTATTATGTCGGCAAAAGGCCAAGTCCCGAAAAAACGTCTTCTTCCATTTTTTCCGGCTCTCAGGGAGCAATATTAGATTAAATAAAGAAGGCCTGTTTTGGTCGTTTATCTCTTGATATGTTACACAACAGACAGGAGGGATTTTTCCCTAAAAGGTCGAGAAATGGAGTGGCATTGATTAATATGGCATATTACGGTTGCAATAGGTGAAAATGTGCTCATATTTGGAAGAAGTCTTTGTTTGCGGTGAAATTATTGAATGTTGAGCACTGGCAAAAATGTTACAGAATCAGAGTTAAAACACAAAAAACGGTTTCGCCTGATTATCACCAGAATATTCGTATATCCAGTATGATTGTTTGCTAGAATTAGTATAAAATGCATACATATATCTAATTAAAACAAACACAATTAGGCACGTTCGTGCTTTATTTGGTGGAAACAATAGCTATTGGCATCCGCATCGAAGTGACAAGAAGGATAATTAATTTTCCATTTCCAGTCCAACATAATATATTGTCTGATCTGGGCGAATTGATAAACGCTAAAAGCATTTCACACCGCCTATAAAACGACGAGTTCTTAATATATTAGGTCTGTTTGAGACACATTCGTTTAATCCATTTCGCAGGAAGTGCGAGGAAACTTTTATTTTAACGACAGCGCCGAAAATCTTGATTTATGTTTCTAACCGGGCTAGAAATGTTCCGGGAAAAGGAAGACCTGAAGACGTTTATTGTACGTTTTCATGGGCCTAACGAGATTTTCACCTGCCCAGTGGGGCTTAAGGATTATTTACACTTTTGGGTCGTTTTTCATTAAATATGAGCTGCCATGGGAACATTAATCTTCCCTAATATCTGCCATGTTTCATTTGTTTGATATTTATTGCTTGAAAATGGGGAAAAGAAACCCCAAACTCTTGGATGCCTGGTGTGATTTTTTGCATTTCCCTCAAATTACGCGCAATTCAAACATCCAGCACTTTGGCGTTAATGAATTCCTTTATGTATTTCCGTCAGTTTCACTCGCTTCAAGCCGTTCAGGACGTTTACTTTCGAATTAAATTCAGTGTTTATTCGCTTAATATTAACAAGTCCTGAATAAAATCAATTAATTTATTTCAGTTGAACGTTTTCCTTATATGAAGTCACATTGCCGATATAAAATAACGCTACTTGCGCCCTTTGGGCGAACTGAATATACATAAACCACTAAAAAAGATAAAAGTTGAATTTTTTTGCAGTTTGGCATTTTCCGTTACGATATTCTGCTCCGAAGCAGTGGTAGCCATCCTGATTTTGTTCATCAGAAGATCCAAAGCGGTTGGAGGCGAACTGGGCGGCCCAGTTTGCCTCAAGTACTTGACTTCTTCAGTTTTATTCGCATTATGGATTACTTACTTGGTAGTTTCCACTTTGGAAGCTTATGGCGTTATACAGGGATTCTAAGGTGCAATTATTCGTTTTCCTAGGTATTCTGCATGTACAGAGGGGCGCTTTTATGTGTGTAAATTGCGGTTTGCTTAGATGAATCAAATAGATTTGTTGTGTCTTGCCTAAGGAAAAATTAGTTCGTTTATTCAATTTAATGCAGTATTAATTGTTTCAACCGCCGTTTCCGTGATATAAAAGCGGCCCGTTAAGGTGCATGCAATAAAGCAAATCCAAATGGAAACTTTTTAGAAAAATGCCCAAATTCCCAGCGTGGCAAATTCACTATAAAATTCGTCGGCAATGTTTCTTGTTGCACACTAATAAATGTTTTTCTATTAGTGTTTGTTATTCAGATGTATTTCAAGTGTGTTCACGTGCGAACAATATTCCCTCAATAGTTAGTTAGCAGACGTACTTTTCCCTACAGTATTTAACCAAGCGGACAGGCAAGAAAATGCGAGAAACATCGAAATTTTTATTTAATTTGAGAAACAATTTCCAATGTACATAACAAATTCCTTCCAGTGGAGAATCAAAAGTAGACTAATACTAATATAAATACTGGCTCCAGTCGAAACCAGTCCTGAGGGCGCCGGAAGTAAACTACATGTTTTGGAGTGTTATTTTCAGGCACAATCTGAGGTTAGTGTGCAGATGACACATACAAAGTATTTTTCTTAACTGTCCGTTTCAAGTCAGTTAGCAAATAAAATTCGTTAATCACTCAATACCGCTAATAGTTTAGATTATACGTAAATAGATAAGCAAATAAAGGACTTCCGTAGATTTTTATAAACAAATTCGTACGTTTTACGTTCGTTTTTGGTTGCATCGTTCAGACAAATGGCAGAATATGTACAAAACAATCGAACGAATATATTTGAAATGATATAGTATTTTTGTCCGTGTATCGATGTTAAAGGATGGCTTCGTAACATAGTGATATAATAATGATTGTAAATTATTGTTAGTTTAATTAATGGTTAATGGTGAATATTTTATTAATGTTCAACACTGTATTATTAGGGCAAGACGAAAATGCTTCCAAAATATGCCTAGATTAGGTTGAGGTGTCACATAGGGTCAAAGGAAAACATCTTTTAACGAGCGAACTGTTAGAAAATTATTTAAAAACCTCATTTGAGTTGAAGTATGGACGGTGGTCGATCAATCAGAATCGGAAAATTCAATGCCCATAAAAAATAGTAGGTTTTTAGCTTAGGAATGTTTTCCCATCGCTCAACTAAAACATGTTTCTCCAGCGCCTTTAATATAAGAATTCATTGCGTCGTCTCGTTGTTATCGTGTATTTATTGTTATACGTGTTATAAGAATGACTTTTCCACTTCCAACTATCTCCGTGTGGGTCAAAGTTTATATGGATGTGTGTGGCATAACTGTAATAAACTATCCTTCAATGTGAAAATTTAGGTCAGTTGATTGCAACTTTAGGTAATTTCTTCTGGAATTCAACTTCTTTTTTCATTGTCTTGTATTGGCGGAATTAATTATTGAAAGTGTAGTTAAAGTTTGTTACTAGAGTGTAATGTTAGAAAATATATACAAATAGCTATAAAAATATTTAAAAAACTGCAGCCATGTGAATATTGGGATAATAAACATTCGATTTTGTGTTCCTGATTCACGTTAAAAGTGTTAATGTTGATCACTCATTTGAACTTGCAAAATCCCTAATATTCATGTACAACTACTTATAAGCCTTTTCTGAACATCCATGTTAAACCTACATACATATAGTGGATACCTGGAATTAATTCTTCAGACTTTAGACTTTAGCTACTAACTTTGCTAGGGATTAGATTTTTAAAAAAATGTAACGACCATTTCTTCTGAAAACAATTAGACCACATTATTGACCAAATTGAAGAGCTGCTAGAGCTGAATGCGATCACGGCTTCTAGACTTAAAACTGTGGAAAACTTAGCAAAAATCAATTAGCGCGCTTTCGAACTGTTCGGAATGCGGAAACAACTTTGTAATTTTATATAATCACAGGCATAGATAGAAAATAGCCATTAGAAGAGACTGATAATGATTACTAACTATCAAAAATTCAGTTGAAACAAAAAATACGTTAGCAGTACCTACTTATAAATAATTTGGAGAATGTTCCAGAGAGGCGAATGTCTGAATGTAGGGCCGATTAAAAAACTATTTAAAATATGTGCAGAGTTTTAATTTTTTCCTTCTGTTCACTGCAATACGAAAAGAGAATGTTAATTGTGGTTTTTTCAGCAATTTGGGATTTTTTATTTATACAAAAATCTAAAAATAAATGTAATTACCAAGTTTAGCCCATCGCTATCCAAATAGTTCATCAGCATGACCATCAACTCTTAGAAACCTTGAAGAAATCTTACAAATGCCTCCAGGACTCACTTAACACTTGCATGTCAACAATACACTGGCCTGTTGAATGATAGGCACACGTTAACGACGCGATTCCAGCTTTTGACAGTTAACGTCAGAATTAAACTTAACTTGGACTTAAAAAAATCGCGATTATTTTGCTAATGTCGCACTACCGGTCGGGAAAACGTCATAAATCGGTGAAGGAAAATGTCGTTTTCCAGAAAATCCACAATTTTTCAAGAAAAAATGGAAATTAAACCAAATTTTGCGGAATTTGGAAGAGCGAATTCAACACACTGAACCCTAGAGGCCGTAGGCACCACAGATCACAGAGGTTATTCTCCGGAAAGCCACGATGATTTACGAACTTTGGGAAAATGGTGACAAATTGGACGGGAAGGCAATTTTTCACAATTAGAGTGTTTAATAAAATAGAAAAAAAATCTGATTTAAATGAAAAAAATGAACAGAGTTTACTAAATTCTTATGTCCCAACTCAAAAGAGACGGTCATCACCCCATTTTCTGCCATTCTACAGGCGGATGTAAAAAACACCTTCCGAATGGAATAAATAAAACGTTTGTTTTTGAATGAAACGGGTTAGATGAATACATAAACAGGGCCGGCTTTGATAATTCCAAACAAAACCCAATAGTCCCTGTTAGTGTCCATTTTTCTACCCAAACCAACCAGGACAACAGTATATCCAAAAACAAATTTCTGGACTTTTACCAAACCGGAGGCATTTTCGGGAATTTTATTTAAATACAATTCCAACCCTGAGCGAAGGGTCAGCCGACCCTTTGGTACGCACCAGCCTTTGGACCAGTTCTAAGGTGTTTTTTATATCCGCGTATCGGTTGAAAAGACAGCGAGATGATGAATATCTCTGAACCAATCTTCGAACAATTACGTGCATTTTAAGGGGATGAGCCGGACTGGACAGAGAAAAAACTTGCGCAGAACTCGCCATATGTGCTACTGGTTTAGTGCAGCTTTTTTTCTTCTCTAAAGCCCAAAATTCACGTTAAAGGGGTGGTTATTTCGTTAACTCTTTTATTGGCTAAAGATTTCGGCTTTTGGTTTTTAACGGACTTTCCATTTGTGGTTTTATTATAAAATCACTATTTTTGGGCCATTTCGAAATATATTTGAAAGAGAACAGAATGTGGAAGAGTTCCAAACTTCCAGTTGCTTTGGGTTATAAGCTAGCAATTTTTGAATTGAATATTTTCGCAAATTTAACTCTAAAAACATCAAACTCTTCATTTATGCGCCAGAATTAGCGGTGTGTTATTTTTTTATTATTTTATCCATAACTTCCAGATATCAAGGATAACATACCGACTCTATATTTCCGTTGAATTTCAGTTGGATAAAAAAAGTATCCGAACCAATTCGCCAGCGACTCATTTTTAAAGCTCGCACGTGCAATCGGACTCGCTAAATGAAAGGGTTGAAGAGTTTTTTAGGATTCGCCATTTATTTGTCTGAAAGACGAGCTGACAAAACCGGATCTGGAAGATTGATCGTAACGTGATTATTGTAATCGCTTGAAACTTGAAGTGTTTTAATAGATTTTCCTCTGTAGTAGTGCTGCTAATTAAAGTAATTAAAGTTGATTAGCGTTTCAACGAAATAATAAGAAAATACTTTAAAAGGATTTTCACGGTTTCCTAGATTGAACTAATGTTTTGTGGTTTTAATTTCTACTTAGAAAGGGAATTGGATTTTTTAAATAAAAAAATGTATTTCTTGATTTCATTTATACACAAATTATTTTGTTATTTTAATGCCCAATTATTTTTTTATTAATTCACAATTAAAATCAGTACTATAAACATACGTCCAATTTGTCGGGAAAATCAAGCCGCCACTTTTTTAAACTTCGCACATCATCGTATCTTTCCGTCAAATTAGTGAACTGTCATTTGCGGGTAGAGATCCGTGTTTTCCTCTAGCTCCGTCAAATGTTGGAGATTTTCGAGTTTTATTGCATTTCTTCGCCGGAAATTTTTGGTTTTCGCCAACGGGAAGGTTTCCTTCAGCGATTTTTGCAGTTTTCCCGATCGGTAGTGCCATTTTCGCCAAATAATCGCGATGTTTAAAGTGGGAGCTCATTCTGACGTTTGCTGTCAGAAAGCTGAAATGGAAATTTTAACCAGCGCCTATCAGCAACCAGGCCAGAGTATTTTTAAACGGCAAAACAGGTATGATAGGTTAAAAAACTTGGCAGCTCAAAAAATTTTCAAGAACAGATTTAAAATATTTATTCTTGATCGAAAGCTTTCAGCACGTTTTTTATTGATCTCGTTGCACTCCTCAGTTGATTTAGATGAAAAAGTGCCTAATTTGCGAATGTTATAATTTTTTTTCTAAAAACTCTGCCAATTTGTCTTTTTAGAGGGAGAGCTACCATTTTTTCAGATATACAGGGTGTTTCGGTTAAGCGATTTTTAATTTTCTCAAAACTCGGGGGGTAACCCGAGGAACTAAAATGTTTGCCCCAAATTATGCATTGGGCCCAGGGCTGAAAACCTGCAGAATTACAATAAATTATCCCCAGCGGATTGCAGAATATTAACATTTTGAGGACTACTTCAGCGCCCTGTAGAAGGACTAGACATTTTAACAGTAATTTTGTTTTCATTGCAAATTCACAACCAGAACATGGGTTGATTTGAGTTCAACGCGGTGATAACTAAAAGTTAAAAAAATTCCAGCCTGTATTATTCTAATAAACATGGACAGCAATCGACGCCTGGCGGTAATCCATTCATTAACCTTCACCACGTTATAAATAGGTATAACATGTTGTTGTTATTCTCATGTTTATTAATTGGTAATTTATTTTCATCAATAAGATTTGCTAATTGAAAATCTGTCCAAACAAAATTCAAATCTCATTTTATAACCCGTAGAACTGAAACGAACGTCTGGATTAGGGTGCAAAATTCAACCCTTCTACTATTCGCTATAAACCAGATCGGTGTGGATATAAGAACGAAAGCCAGAAAAAACACCTCGCAATCCTTTGAAAACTAGTTCGCAAATGCCGCGCAAACCTGTCGCTAATTTTGCATCTCATACTACATGTGTTTGCATTGAAATAAGCCGGTCCCTCCAATCGCTCCTCATTGCAACTCTCAAGACTCTACAGACAGGGACGGCACTCGGTCAAGACTTCGGTTCTAGTGTGATAAGTGTGCTATTTTCAAATTATTCAAGTGATTTTTGCAGTTTTACGTGCACTGAGGATGGCTACGCCGCAAATAAAGGTAAGCAGATTTTGTTGGTAGAGGTTTTTCGAGGGAAAAGTATATTCGAACTTGCTACAATCAAAGAAGGAAATGTCTTCACGAAAACTTACAACAAGGATGTTTTGTTTTTTAGACAATTCTTTATTCGTACTGGAGAAGCTCTTGTTCGTGGCGGGTGAGAATAGGTAAGAATCTAAGTTTTTCGCTAATTTAAAGGTTCCTTACTACACAACTAGAAAGGTAAGCAATTTGGTGTCCTTTTTAGCATTAAACCTCAAGGAAATTCCATACGAAATCAAGCCAGTGTCGCTCATCAAAGCTGGAGGTGAGCAACATTCGAACGAATACAGAGAGCTGAATCCGATGGAACAAGTTCCAGCTCTTCACATAGATGCGGTCACATTGGTCGAATCCCTAAACATAATGCAGTATTTGGAAGAAACCAGGCTGCATCGACCTCTGCTTCCTTCTGATGTAGTTAAAAGAGCCAAGGTAGGTTTAAGCGCTTCAAAGAATCTTCCTTTAACAGTTTTTAATTTTATTTAATTAATTACTTCCAGATGCGCGAAATATGCGAAGTGATTGCTTGCGGTGTCCAACCTCTACAAAACCTTTCCGTATTAATTCATGTGGGAGAAGAGAAGAAAGATGAATGGGCCAAGCACTGGATCAATCGAGGGTTCAGAGCTGTGGAGAAACTCTTAGGTACTTAACTCAGCACAAAAATATGACCTTTGATAAAAACCTGGAAACTTTGGCAATTTTTAGAAACAAAGCCGCTGCTAGTGCAGATAAAGCAAACTTTCTGGTTTTTTGTATATTTTAGGTCAAAAAAAACTTTAGAGACTTTAATTTTAGGATCTTGTGCTGGCAAATACTGCGTGGGTGATGAAATAACCTTAGCAGACTGTTGCCTTATTCCCCAAGTGTTCAATGCGCGAAGATTTCACGTCGATTTAAGGCCTTTCCCGATTATCCTGAGAATCGACCGGGAGCTTGAACGGCATCCAGCTTTTCTTGCAGCACATCCCAGTAACCAACCCGATTGCCCACCTGAAGCCCATAAGTAAGCTTCGAAAAAAAACATTTACTGTAAAAACTTTTAAATAAACTTATTGATTCTGCTGCCCAATCCAAGAATTAAATTTAAAAATCGCCTTGAGTGCGTGGTTTCCCTCAATTTTTGCAGGTAATAATTTGAACAATCGGTTCTAATAAAACTTAACACTTTTTATTAATCACCAGCCTTATCACAGACATTAACAAATTGTACAAAAAATAAAATACTGACTAGATTATCGGACGGACACAAAACACTTTCCCTTTTAATTTGGTAGTCTGTTTCTGTTCTGTGAAAATAAAATAAAATGATATTCCATGAGTCTGAGGAAAATAGCTGTGGATGGACAACGCGTTTTAATGCTGGCATTGGTTTTGCGTGAAAAAACGAAACGGCAAACGAAAAAATGCCAATACTAAAACACTAGATGGACATGGTAGAGAAATGAAAGAGAAAAACGTGAGGAAATCATGAAAAATACGATGTATGGCACTATGGAGTTTATTGAATAATAATGTGTTTGACAATGCAGTGTACTAATCTAATTGAAAACAGAAGCTACAAACAGTACATTATAAATTTTAAACTTTAACACGTTGTGGCCGTCTCGAAACAACCTCGTTTCGTTTGCAAACTGTAAATAATTCGAGGTCTGTTCGAGACACCAGCTTTTACAGTACAGTCTGTAGCAAGGTGCATGTTCCCATACACTATTCAAATAAAATCTATGACCCGTTTCACCAAGATTACTTGGCAGCCCAACCGTGTTTCCAATAACTAATATCACTGAATCTATTTGATAACATATTTCTTATGTAGTTACTTACATGCAATTCTGGTCACTGTTAAACGATAACTGATTTGTGGTTGAGAGCTTCGAATCTATTGGGTACTTTAGACAAGCAAATAATGATTTAACATTGAGATTAAAAACCAGAAAGGCAGCAAACAAAAATATAGCAAATCTCACGGAATAAGCAAGTTAATCAGTAACCAATGACAGTGACGAGAATTAGCAAAGCTTGCTAACAAGACTTAACAAAAACAAAAACCATGACGCAATGCTTAGGTGCTACAATAACAAAGTGTTCACGGTTAACGCATTTTTTTCGGCGATTTGCGTCAACCATATCAGTTGTAACTTCTAAGATGTAAATTGCCAAAACTGGTAACTTCGATTAAATCGTGGAAAGCTGAACTATTAGAGTTACATGTAGTAGCAGAGTAGCAAGAGAGTAACGGGTGGTGGCTCATGCTAGATTCGAACTGATTTCGCAATTTTTACATTTCGGATTTATTGTCCTAGACTGTTCGCTAAACAGTTAGCAAATTAATCAGTGGAAGGGGTCGTTAGCCGAATCTATCATGAGAGCACAAAAATCTACATAACAACATCTAACCGTTAGGTTATTATAGTCTTTGCTTATAAAATTTACATGTTCCAACTCGTTTATGTACTATGTAGGCCTTTTTAGTTACAACATAATTCTAGAAATGTGAGCGACACCTCGAACACAAAATGTAACAACTGGGAATGGAAAGGATGACCAAACTATAAGAGACTAACAATAATATAAAAATAAAATATTTACACCAACAAACTTACGACTAATTTTTCTTTTTAGATCTAAACCGTAAATTAAGTCTTGCAATGATAATATGAAATAGACCAACTAAAGACAAGGTCACTTCTGTGTATTCCATCAATCACTCCATTGAGGCAACCGCACTTTAGCGTTTTTCAAAGACAACTAAATATTATCAGAACAACACTCGAAAAAGGCAAGCTTAATGTAATCAATGTATGCCCAAAATGGTTTCCCAGATGAATCGAACAATTAATAATGCAACAAGATTTTTGGATGATCAAACCGTTAGATTGATGAAGTTAGTGGTATATTGCACTTTGGAATATGAACGTAATTGTTGCATTACTAACAATGTATATCACAGCAACAGAGTTGTTTTTTCTTCGATTTGAAATGGGTCCGTTTCAGATTGTTGGCCATATTTATTTAACAAACAGTCCGAAATTTGATAAGAAACAAAACACTTACTTTTATCTCAACTCCTTGAATTTTATGAACAAAATATGACCAAACAACCCTGACGATGAATTCGTGAATTGGGACAGCAAATGAGAAACAAGTACAGTAACAGGGATATAAATTCCGCAGATTGGATACATAGATTCTGGACATTTAACACTAGAATATACTATCTATTTGACCTCTTTTCAATAATTGCACCATTTAACCTGAATTAAATTAATCTATTATTCCAATATAGAGATAATCTATGTCCTTGATATGAGAAACGAAAACATGTAGGTATCAAAAATATAGTTTGAATTGACAATAAATCCATTGGAAAATTGAGTTATCCACAAAACTAGCGGATGATAATTATTGTTGGCATTGTGGTTGTTCCGTTATGTGGAAAACTTAATGTTCCAGTAAAGAACCCATAACGAGAATGAAGGCAACAAAAGTGTACGTACAGTATCTTCAAATATATATACAGGAATGCGACAATTTGTTTTAGTTTCAGGATCCGCCTATGACCTGCACAGAACATACATAAAATTTACTTTATATAACTTAATCTATTTTCCTTATCAACTAAAATCCTAAATTAAAACTCGGCTTTACTTTACGGACTTTACGGACTTTTGTGCTCGAAAAAAGCAACTAAACGCACCCTGACCAATAAAACTTAACAGTAGAACATCACGGGATGATGTTCTTTGTTGACTAGACTTCCCGCATCAAATAGTCGGAACTTGTTCATCAAAACAAATTCTTTGTAAAGCCGATTCTTAAAATGAAGTTAGCGCATGTGAAAAATCCAAAATTGAAAACGGCGTTTAAAAATGTGTGTATATGCAGCGCCGAAGGGCTGTCCAAACATTAACATCAACAACATGCGATAACAGTAGTATATAATAATTGAGTTACATTTATCTCTTGCGTATATGATTTCATTTTAAATATATTAAGATTCTATAAGAAATAACAGCAATAGTTTTGAATATAAGCTTAATATTTACAAGTAATTCTATGTCATGCCTTTAGATGGGTCTCAAAGAATGCCAACCAACTTCACGATGAAATTGTTCAACATTTCATTAATGACCAATGAATCAACGTCATCTGCTGGTTAATGGCGGTAAAAACAATAAATATTGATCTACGCAAATTGAAGAACTTTAAGACTAAGTCGAGTTCTTCAGGGGCTTTCTTCCATTCTATTGGCGTGCTGGTAACTGACATATTAATTTTGCTTTTGTTTCCTGTTTCGTATTTCTTGATTCTCTTTTGATAATAGATTCTTCTCTATGTAAATAGGATCTCTTTTTTTGCCTGAGCTAGTCTTGCAGGTACATCATTTTAGAACTTACTGTGGCCAATCAATTCGCAATCACAGAACATCATTGACTGTTTAGAATATCTGGCTTTCCAGAACAATATACAACAAACTAAAAAAGTTGAAAATCTCCACATTCCGCTCTACATTTCTGCAATAATTCGGTAGAATAAACAGGGACTCGCTACTTAAGCTCGAAATATTGGAAGCAATGTTCATGTTTTGACCAACATGGATAAAATATCCGAATGCAACATTTAAATTCTCTTGCATATAAAAATACTTTTAATATTGAATTTGGTCTTCTCAGGGCATGCTCGATCAACGATAGATTAACAGTAACATTTACGTTATATTTATCAGCTGGTTAAGTAAATGTTGCTTTCAATCTGTGCACAATCAAATTGCCAAACAACTCCACATATTCGCTCTTTTCCTATCTAAATCGCCTCCGCTCATTAATCGGTGTCGGTTGAGGAGGATTTGCCTTTGGAATTAATCAATATATTTTGTACCCTATCTAAAGAAAACAAATGTGACGATACTGAATAAAAATAACATTTTCCGTCTAATAACTCTCTAAATAACCGTAGTTGGTAATGCAGTGATGAAATAGCGATCGAAGTGATCCGAATGGAAACTCATTGAAACGGGGGCGACCCATTCGGGTCACTATGCTCTATGCTCTAGAGTAAATGAGGTTGACTAATGATGATCATCACAATTTATTTAATTAGATTCCTCTATTTCTACTTATCGCTTCTCTTAAAATCAGATCAAGTTCATAACAGCAACGTAAAGTTCTTCAGGTAACAATATTCCCGGTCTCCTCAACGCGAGGAAGACCAGGCAAGATATTTACACGGAGTGGACGTAAAGGAACTTTACCCAAATTACATCAAGCCCGCTGTAGTAAAGGTTGAGAAAACTGAATAAATTTTCCGATGCAAC
This sequence comes from Dendroctonus ponderosae, assembly GCF_020466585.1. Taxonomy (NCBI): domain Eukaryota; kingdom Metazoa; phylum Arthropoda; class Insecta; order Coleoptera; family Curculionidae; genus Dendroctonus; species Dendroctonus ponderosae. The sequence continues at coordinate 1,189,756 of NW_026018814.1, forward strand.
GACTCTCCAAAGCGAACCGAAAAGCTTACAAACTCTATGTAAAATACGTAACAGCCTCGATTACACAGTTATATAATATATAATAACAATTTTAAAAACATTTTAGAATTTCAACAAACAAATACTCCACAAAGAAAAACAAAAAATATAAAACAAAACTGGAAACAAAATCGACCTACACGGCCCTCAGTAGCTGATCGATTGCGATTGAGTTTCCTCTGGAATCGACCGCACTCAGCAACAAGTCCAGTGTCGTCGTCAATAATAACAATTGAATGCACGTGATTATCACTGCATAGTGAGGGCGCCGATGCCATTATTTCGAGCACGTTTCTGCTCCTCCTCATTGATGCGCTGCTCGATCAAGTACTGAGCAGTCGAAATGGAATGCTGGTTACCCGTGATGGTCACAATCCGGTTCCGGGTACCGGGAGCAAAAATCCCTTTTTTCGATATCTGGATATTGGCACCGCTGATTTGCTGGATCTCGACCAAGGAACGACCACCAGGCCCTACATAACATACAATAAAATCAACACTGTCTCAATCCAACGGAGACTTTTGGACCAAACCACTTGGAAGCAGAGATCGGTGCCGCCAAACAGCCCTTACCTAAAATGGCACCAACAATGACTTCAGCAATTTCGACGTTTTTGCTCTCGGGATGAACCTTGATGTCGCCAGGCGTGGGGCTTTTGCTCAGAACCGTCACCTGCTGATTGGTGCCCAAACCAAAGCTGTTGTTGTTGAGCGAGATCGGCGCCGTGGCAGCGGACGTCTGATGCCGGACGGAGAATGGATCAAAAGCGGATTCGTATCGTTCCAGGCTGGATCGCGGTGTTGGAGAATTTGCTCCTGGAAAAAACGAAAAAATCCATCGGTCAATGCATATACGATGCATGCAAGGACCGACGACTTGGCCGCCACGCTCGCCCGATCTGAATCATTTCGATTATTTTGCCAATCGTTCATGACACGTCAGTAAGTGCCCGTAAGCCTGGAGGAATGCACTTTGAGCAATAATTGTAATTTTGAATGCGAATGTGAAGTTTTTGCCAAGAATGTCGCTCATTTGCATGCAGATTGCACACATCCTTTTTACGTCGTACCGTGTTAGAAAGGCATTTCAAAAATGTTGCAAACACAGTAGGAAATAATAAAAACAGCCGACAATGTCAAGTCACAATCGCAGCAGTTTGAAGCGAAACCCATATTCATTGGCTGATTAATGCAAATGCAGCCGCACACAAAACTGCCTAGTATGGACAATTTGTAACACTGATTGTCTGATGATGGTAATTTGCGCACTATGCTGCCTGCAATGCCTGTATTTGGTTTTGGGCACTGTTCCAAACCGGCAGTGTTTGCGCACAATAAAACCCACTGCAAAATTAACCCACCTAAGCATTCTCCGAGCGTGATCTGGCCAACTGCTCCGAAGACGCCGGAGTTTGCCGCATTTGCTCCCGCTTGCTCCATCACGCTCAAGTAGCTGGAGACGGGAAGAGCCCCAGCATGGGCATTCCCGATCCCCAAGCCAACCCCCAAAATTCCGTACTTTGCCAGTACTGTTAGGGCAGCGCTAATCTCGGCAATGTGGGGCTCCGTTAGTCCGGAGCTTCGCAATTGGATCTGCAAGAAAATCTATACTTTATTGCAAAAAATCGCGTACACGAACACGGCCAGGCCAAATCCTCGTATTAATTATCCATCTAATGGGTTCATAATCGTTAAGCGCGTGTTCAATAATGGCAAACTTTAACGTTCATTTACCTAATTTGGTCATTGAAATTCCAAGCCGCATCTGGAGCCTTAAAGATTACCACTACAGTTGGCGTTTATTAGTTGCGACACAAACAAAACCGACGATTTCAGAAACGAAAAAATGTGAAAGCAAACTATACTGGCATTATTCGAAATGAATTTAAATTCTACCATTACGTAAAACGTGAATTTCCTCAACCACTTCCTAAGCAGATATTTTGAATAATTCCTACCTTAATATGATCCAGCAATTGCGCAGTTACAGTGCCTATACTTTGTCCGGGCGCGGTTAGATTCAAGCTCAAGCTCAATCCGGCTGCGCCCGCTCCATTCAGCACCAGGCCCTGCTGCACAGCAGCTGCGCTCAATGTGCTGTTTAGGCTGGCTGTTGATGCGCCAAACGCTGCGCCCGCTGCTTGCTGCGCAAACGGCGATCCTGTAGGATTGTAGTTGGCAACGGGGCCGCTAACGTCAGCATACGACACGTTTAAACAGGTGCCGCTCTGTGGATCTTCCACCACTTTACTCAGAATCATCATGCAAGCCTGTTTGTTTTGCTCCTTTTCACCTGCAACACAACAGAACAACATGTTTAATTTTGTGGAAAATCTCGGAAACAAGTCGAAATCGGAATCTTACAAGAGCAGTTTTGGTTCGTAAAAACGATCAGAAAATGCAAAAATAGTTTTATTGTTTTAAATTTAAAAAAACTATTTAAATCGGTACGTTTGTGCTCAAAATTTGATGCAAATTAACTGAATTATAAGAAAACTAGGATTTTATTTCAATTTTTAATCAACAAATTTCTGTTAGACAACATGTTCGAGCAAATTTTTCGAATGCAAGTCTAGTTAATTAGAATTAAATGAATCTTTAATTTTGTCCAAGTTTGGTTTCTTTTGCTATTTCACTTTCTTGTCAACATGGTTTCAGATCCACATTTCTACTGCAAAAAGTATTCAAATTCTTTTTAAACTTACAATCAACTCTTTGTCGAACTTATCAGAAAGTGTCTATAAACCAGTATTCCAGTAAAACAATCCTTCAGAAACGATAAGAAGAAGACAATAAAACAACAAAAGAAACCAAACTGGCCCCAAATTGAAGATCATTTATTTCCAATTAAGTCGCAAATACCAATCTTGCATCTAACTAGAAAGCAAACTTTAAGAAATCTATGGAAATAACTGTTATCAAAGTAAACCTGGGCGCCCAAAAAGGCCCAATTGCAGATATTGAACTCGAAAAGTTTTGATAAAATTAAATATTTTCCATTAAAAAATTGCTTTTTAAACTATGTGTTGAACCAAACAAAACGATTAAGAATTAATGGGTGAAAGAGTGAATCTTTGCCTTAATAACTGAAGGGGCTTCTCATATATTTTTCTTTTACAATCAGACGGCTTTTATGAGCTACTCGGGACAGGTTGCAAAGCACCAACAAAAGATTGAAAATGGAATAAATCCGAAATAAAGGTCTGATACAAAATACTAAAACAACGGAATATTAAGTGTTTCTATTAATGTTCTACTACATTTTCGGTTAATTTACTTTGAGTGCAGATCTTTTTTTGGCTATGAGTCAACAAGTGCAATTTCAATCAATGCAATCTGAAAAGTTTTAAACTCTTTTGTGTCTGGCAATATTAATAGATTAATAACATTTTTGAGACTTTTTCAAAACGTTCTATGTTTCAAAACTCAACGCCCCTTTTTGCTACTTTTCCCTTAAGGAAGTTTTTCGGTAGAAACAAGCACAAGTTACAGAATATCCACTCTAATGCACACTTTTACCATACTTCAATGATGAATTTCAACAAAAAAAAATAATTTTCACGGCCTTGTGAAACGGATCCTTTCAACTTTACAATGCAAATTGCGCTTGTTCCTCGCAAGTTACATGAAACAACGAAAAAAATTAAGACAACCGACATAGATGTTGATAATGCAATTAATTGGCTCTCTGGTAATGTGAGCAGCAATCGATTAAAAAGCAATTAGTTGCCTGTAATGAAGGGCGATTAATTACCAAAGCGATTCTTTTACAGCGTTACGGAAGAAATAATGGAAAACAGTGGCGTATTAATAGAACTTCTTTTGAGTATCGTGTCAGGTTTTGTTTAGGAATATGGGGAAATATAAACAAGTGCACAGTTTTACATTGCATGTGTTCAATTTAAAATGCTTCATTCCAATTTTACAGTTCATTGATGTGCTCCAACACTAATAGATGAACTATTAAATGAAAAACCCATGGACAAATGATGTAATCGGATTAGGTCACCAATCGAGCACAAGTTCAGTGCAAGTAAATCGAAAAACATTGTGCAAATCATGCGATGATTAAATGCAAAACATCTAAATGTGAAACTTGAGCGAGTTTAAACCGTCCATCCAGATACGCCAAACTGGATTTGCAAAGTGTTTGAACTAATGGACAATTAATGGAAAGCATGCAATATAACCGTTAATAAACGTTCAGTTTCACTTAAATAAGCTAATTATTCCAACCGGCTCATATCATATAATCGGTTTTTTTCTTTGACTGAAAGTGCAAACAATATAAACTGGCCAAAATCGCATTTCCTGCGATAATTCATATTTTGTGCAATCGATAATCAAATGCATTAGCGGATAAATAGTGTAAATTGTGCCACTATTAGCGGACAACGGCTATAAATTGCATGTGGTTAGCAAATCATAATGGAAACATTTCGGCTGCAGTAATTTGTTTAATGTGTGTAATGCCAGCAGTAATCCTGCCGCAAATGCATACAATCACTTCAAAGAGTTTTTGACTTTAAACCAGATATGAATGTTCTAAGTTTCCAAGACAAGAAAATTGCTTCCGCATAAACGAAAATTTTGATCGTCGACTTCCATCCGACTCTTTCCCATTTGCTTCAAGCGTGAAAATACGTAAATCCCCTGTTGAAACACTTCCGTTGAAGCAAAGTCCGCATACTATCGGCTCCATCCGGAAAAACACTTTACGTGTTTTATGTAGGTCCACTAAAGCGTTTACGACAATTACTGTAAGCTGGGCAGGAAAAGAATAAATAGAACTCCATTAAAGTGAAAAAATAACTCGCAAACTGAACCGACATATGCATGCAGTTGGATGGGAAGCTCCCCTTTTCGCTTTACTGACCAGAATTGATTGAGTAAGGGGGGTGAAAAAAAAATGAGCAAAAAAACAAGCCGGGGGTTGTGACAGTGATGCATAATAATAATAACTGAGGAATGTTATTTCCTTAATGTATTCGCATTATCTCACATAAAAACAGCTCACGCCACATAATATCGTTGGCCTAGTGACGCAACCTGATAGAATAGTGTCCAAACCGAGTGGGCGAAGCCCAGAAGCACAATTTATTCATCAATGACCATGCTAAGTTTATGATGTGGACTTCAGATTTGGAAATGGCTTGACGATGTGAATCAACATGTTTTGACTATTGAAATTTAACTGTCTTATTTGCCACATTCCAACGAGCTCAGAAACACTGCATGAGACAAAAGCTCTTGCAAAATCTGATAAATATTCAGAGTTTCCCACTCAAATGTTACTGACTGAACTGATTAGTTAGAATAAAATCCCGAAAACGCTTGAAGAAAAGCCACGTAATCGGGGCATTTAAACATGCAAAACCCCCGGGAAATGCAACCTTGGCAAACGGCTTAAAAACCACTATCGATTGTAGCGTTGTCATTCCACATGAAATGTCAAGTGCACGATTTACTGCAACGGATAGCGATCTATTTGTTTTCCGAACTTATTGTGCAATAGAGTAGAACGACTCGTCTACGAGATCAAAAACAAGCCGTGTACTTATCCTATAAAAAATGGCAATAAAGGAAATTAGCAGGGTTTTTTATGTTGCGAGCTACACAACAAAGTAACACAAAGACAACTTTCCCCATCATTTTCCTTTAAAAGCACTTAAGTGCAACGAACCTTTTGCAAAATGCTTGCCGCAAAGTTATCTGAAGTTTTTCGGAAAATTCGCCCCCGGATTTACACGGGAAAAACCACAGACACAAAAAGCTCTTATGGGGCCTGAAAGTTTAAACCTCCATAAATCAGCCAAATCTCCACCGAACTACCCAATTTTCACACACAGAACTTTTCAGAAGCAATTTAAGTGATTTAACGCCTAATGGGCGTAATTGCGCGTCAGGGGTAGAAATTTGCCGGTTAAACCCCATGTAAAGTGGGTATGGACACTCAAGCTTGAAGACGAATTACGAAATTTTGTGATATTTTTTCAGTAATTTTGATCGTTTTCCTTCCAAGGCCTGCCAAGCGATAATTAGGCCATATTTGAAGAACTCGCTCTTTTTGGACCATTTTGAGAAAAAATCAAATACCAACTTTCTATGAGTTTTGACTCCCGGTATCCAACCGCTTGTTCAAAAACTTGCCACCGTTTTCGGTTTTGGAGATAAGAGGGAATTTTTGCAAACAACGTTTTTCACATTCTCTCCCGCATCATGCAACGGAAGATTTGGAAAAAACGACCGCAAGATATTTTATGAGCACCATTTTTCCATTTGGGAGAAAAAAACAAGTTTTTGGGAAAAACCGTTTTTTGGGAGAAAAAAGCAGATATAAGCGACATTTTTCAAAAATCGTTTTGGCATTTTCTCGCAAATCGTACATCGGAGGATTTAGAAAAATTTACTGGATATTTTATCAAAAACGCCATTTTTCACTGAAACGCTTCGTTTGAGAGCACCAACCACCGACATTTTCGCCCAAAAATTTTGTTTGTTAATTTTCGAAATTTTTTCTGGAACTTTTTGGACAAAAAATCCCCCACTGATCCAACTGCAAAAAAACAAAAACGCTAGCATAACTAGTCCATAGAAAATGCTAAAATAGGCAATTAACCGCGGCCGTTTTCTTTTGCTAATAGCAAATTGCTTTTTAACATATGACGATCTCAATAGGTACACGAGTACACTAAACAGCAGAAAAAAATGCTACAATTTCACTTACCTATCACAGTTATACACCTCTCTTGTAGGCTGACGTCTTTGGCTTTTTGCGAGATTTGAACGTAGGAGCTACTGCTCTCCTTAATTTGTTTAATATAATTTCCGGCTTTACCGATTATCATGCCGGCCGTACTATTTGGAACTAATATCTTTACCTGAAAATAGAAAAAAAAACGTAATTAGCCACCTGGAAAAGCACATTTCAATATTTTTAAAGTTTACTTGTTCACCTCCATTCCGTCGTTCTGTATGTTATTCTCAAAACTACCTCGAAACCCTAACGGTATTGTGGCTTAACACAACGTTTATTCGAATAAAATTCCATAAAGCAATAAAAATTTATGTTTCTGAAACCTATAATTATTCATAAGATTTCCGGTTTCTTAAAATATTCATTCATACCCGACCGCTCATTCCCAAATATCGTTTTCTTTTACTGAAATAAATTATTAACACATTCTTCCATTTATATAATATAAAATGATCAGTCTTATATAACCACCTGATTATTTTTAAAAGCGTTTTTGGCTAACTATTTATTAGGAAAAAATGCCAACATGAATGCGAACTGTTTGTACACATTGTTTAGTACGGTGTTGTTAATTGGCTGTTCACATACTCACTTGTTTATCACGTTCTTGTGTCAGTTTGCTATCACCGGCTTCTATTACGGGCTTTGTCAAATCCGGTTTCTCCCTAATTTTATCCATTATAAAATCTACCACAGTCATTATAGCGTCAACACTACCAGTTATCAGGCACACTCTTTCCGTCGTTCCTGGAACAAGAAAAAAACACACTTTTACAAAAATATGTTCACTTTCAATAAATTATTTATATAATTTTATAAAATGCCAATTTTCTGTTATCCATCGTCCCTTTTCTACCACCTCTAGCATGCATTTCAAAGAATTTCCGTTCGACAGCTTGTAAATTTTCCTAAATGTTTTTTTAACCTTTGTTTTATAGCCTGCCTGTTGACTTTTTGCCGGTTTCTGCTTTTTTCAATAATTTCACCACTTTTGTTGCTCTATGTGTGAAAGTCCTGCGTCATTTTCCCCCATTATTATTTTTTTTTGAACCATGTCCATGATTTAACTCTTTGCACTTTGTCGAATGCTTTTTCTAGGTCTATAAAAGTTAGTTCTTAGTAATTTTTTTCATTTTTAGTGTGTTCTCTAATATCGTTCTAATGCTCTCTGCTTTCTTCTTTTTGCATTGGTTCGTCTAATTTCTCCAATTTCGAGAATGTCGCCTACTGTTTTCCTTTCAGAGGTTTTGACGCCATCTGTGTTCAACTATTCCTTGTTCATGTGATTCATTTTCCACTTTTGTCTGTAACTCATATTTTTTTCTTTCCGTTTTGTACAAATACTTTAGAACAACTGTCATTGTTACTCCAAACTTTTATCAAATATGCTTGTTTTTCCCTTATGTTTTTGCCCAATATTATTAAATTATAATTAAAACGAAAACATTGTTGTTTTGTCATTCAAGAGGATCAGTTTTCGGTTGCTTCAATTATTAAAAACAAAGTAAATAGGTATCTCGCAAACAACATGACATAATATTCTGATTTTAATTATAGTGGGTTCCATATTATCTTATCAGTGTTTATTAATTATGGATACATTATAATGTAATAAGCCTGTTGGCAGGCTTTATCAGTATTTATTACCAAATTCCATGATCAACTTGAAACGACAATTGAAAAGACAATTGAAAAAATGTCAACATTTTAAATTTGCACAGGAAATGATTGAGTGAAATCTGCAATCCTCAGTGATTGAATTGGCTATTTTGTTGGCCAGCCATCATCAAGCCAAAGGAAATGATGAGTAAACATAGCCTTGGTTGCAACATTTAATTTTTGTCGGGAAACTTGGAACAACAATATCGATATGGTTTTATCAAGCAGTTCCTAAACATGGGGATCGAATTAATATTTATAGAACTTCATCAAGTTTGCGCAGCACGTAAAAATCCTTCAATAAAAGTTCTTATAAACGACATTTTCACGGAATATTGGAAATTTTATGGTAATACACATTCAAGACGTGTATGTACACTTAACAATATCGACTCATGGCCCATAAATATCCAAGCTATAAATGTATTATGCAAAATTTAGTGCACAAGTTACCATCACTGCATCGATATAAATATGATTTGGCAGTCCTTTAATATGCCTTTGATGTCGCTCATTACACACATCCTAATGTATATAACATTAACAACCGTCTAAAAATACGCTGTACTCGACATTATCTCAAATAATTATGTTGCCAATATCTCGAACAACCAGCGAACTTTGATGATCCACATACATATTTAGGCTGATATTCTGTCAGTTGGCTAAACGATAAAAGCCTTCTGGAAACACCGTCTTCTGCATGGCAAAACAAGAAATAAAATATAAAATTCCAGCTACATTGTCTTTACTACTACTTTACAGAACGACCAACATTGAGCTCAAACAGATGAGCAGATGAAGAATCCACTAAATAAAAAAACATTTTAAAGGTATTTAATGTTAAACTACTACAGTCTAGAATGTTGTGTTCGTATTTAAACCAGTTTTTTTCAACGGCAAACGAGTTCCACTAAAAATGCAATTATACTATCGGTCAGAGTTAATTGAGTGAGTTTCGCGTGCAGTTTCAACTAGGCAGGAGAATAATCTTCGCACAATTGCCAAAATGTTTTTGTTTTTCTGGAGATTAATTGTCCTCTGAAACGCGTTCATTTTTATTAATATCGCTTCCAGTTCTGCCGAAACAAGGCCAACCAGCCGGATGGTATGCAAATCTATTAATACAAAGACCACGTTTCACAACCGAAATATTATGGCCAAAATTAGGCGCACATTTCAGGCTTTCGTCATTCGACAAGGTTTCCTTGAAACCTTATATTTCAACTGAAATTAAACACCTAGAAACAAACACAGTTCGTATTATGATCATGTTCACGTTCTTGCATCAGGGCCCGGCCACAAACAGCTAGTTTCACTTTTTATTGTTTATGTTACTTCTTTGGGCTCCTAACGGAACTAAGTGTAGAGTAAACGGGCTCAAACGCTGTCATTACGAATGAAGAAACCGTCCATTACGCAATAAGAACATCTTCATGTGAAGACCAGTTTTCAGCTTTAAATGACACTGAATATAATTCATTTTTTGAACACCTTTATTTTTTTAATGGAAATGATGATGGGTCCAGGTTTGAGCAAGTCGATTTGAGAATAGTTCAAATAGTTAAGTAGTAGAAAAGGTGGCAGGCAAAACCGCAACTGATAATGAAGACATCGAGTTTGTTGGTGTTTTAAGTCGCGAAAAACTAACGGATTTGGAAGCAGTGCTAGTGAAAATGAATGAAAGAAGCGCACACTGAGCAAAACTGATTATCTCCAATTAAATGAATTGAATGTTATCGAAAAAACTGATTGAAAGAAATAGATTAAGCTGCCAAACGCTTCAACTGCAAGTCAGAGTTAACAAATGCCAATAGGTCTATGGCTGCGCCGCTTGTAAAGTTTCAATTTACGAGAAATTTCATTATATTACGAACTTGAGTCCTCTCGCATGAACCGGATAAATAATGAATGTATTTATCTATTGACGTGCGTTGTGTATGATCAGCTGCCGAAGTCCAAACTTCAAGGGCAAAATCGTGAAAATCGTATCGAGCAAACATTTGATTTGCAATAGTAGAACACAACGAAACCATTGTATGAAAAAAACATCATGCACATTTGCTGATTTTTGTAATCTAGAAAGTGTCAAAGATGTTTGGAGGAAGGCAAATCATTGCCAGATAAATTTATTTATTTAAATAGCAGTACATTTGCAAAGCAAAGTCTTCTACATCGACCACAGGTCCGATGGGCGGCCAGTGAGCGATCCAGATTTGGACTCTAGAGACTTTCATATTACAACTAGTTCCGCTCTTCCCTTGATTTATCATCGGGCAATTAATCGCTGTTCTAATTTCATTCACTCCGATGGTCTCTAAATCGAATTATTAAAGTAAATATTTTGTCATTGTAATTTATTACGAAACTAACCTACATTCTATACGAAAATAGCTGCTATTCACATATCGATGCCAACATTGTTATATACATTCTGGTGGCGTTTTGATCATTTGGTGGAACTGATTGGCATATAATTATGACGAATTAATTGAAAAAATTATACTTCTTCAATGCATCTATTTTATTAGTGTCTCAATTGACTTGAGAAAAAAACGCGAAAGGTGCATTCTGCAACTGAAAATGCAACAAAACATTTTCTTCTCCACGGTGCCAAAAACGTCCACTTCGATTGATCAGCGTTGCATGTTGTTGCGAACATGTTTTTACATAATCCGATTGGAAAACGTGGGAGAAGGTGGCTTTTCTTGGCTTATGCCTCAGTAAAAATACAATGGGACGCGTTTATTTTGTTGGCTTCATTTTACTAGGTTTGCTTTAATGAGCGCACGTGACTGGTTAATACTTGACATTGGCTTTGAGATCCCCATGCGAATTGCGTGCGATTACATAATGTTACTAGCGTACCTGCCAAAACTTGTAATACATATTAAAATCGAGTAAAAATAGGTAAATGCATATTTCGCTTGGAATTCTTAGAGGCGACTGAAGGAGCAGATGAAAATCCGTATAGAATTTCCATACAAATCGTTATGGCAAACAACTGTTAAAGGATAAGATATAAATAAAAACAAACCGAGTTCTAGTGAACTTGGCACTTACCAGGGTAGAAGTCATGAGACTTCGACATTTTAACGCGGGCTCCGGTTTCCTTTTGCAGTTGGGCGATGGTTTCACCCCCTTTGCCGATGATGGCACCGGCTGCCACACTTGGCACGAGTACTTTGAAGTGGTACGTTCCATCGCCACCTGAAACAAAGCCAAAAAATTGAAAAAACGCGCAAAAACATTTTTCAATGATGCTGCAGACTTCACGTGTTCTATTTATCATTTACAGGAAAATTTAGCCGGCATACAACAAACAGTAATGCGGCCCTTTTTCCCGGCCGCTCCTTAAAGCGTTTAGACGCCCAATCTAATTCGTTCAGTGGAGCGGCCAAAGCGGGAAAACGTGAACGAATTACCTACTTTTAACGGGAAAGAAACAACACAATTGCAACTTCTATTTGGGGAACTTTTCAGTGTATTTTCCACTTTCTTATCGACGTTGAAATAATACCAATTTCTGTTTAGGCTTCACAGCGTTCGGCAAGTTTTTTAATTTAAAAAAATCAATTAAAATACGTAATACATCCGTATTTTAATTGATAAATAGACAATAAATGACTGACGCCCAGGAATTGATTTTGATTTGGAACTGAAACACAGTCAGGAAAGTATGTACAATTAAAAAAAATCCCAACAAAATATACAAAAATTGAGTCTAAACGGCCCGGAAATTGGCCCGCGATTCATCGATATTATTAACTACGAAGTAACGATTTTTTAATAAAAAAATTAAACAAAGAGATTCTCATCAAAACATGCTAAAATCGGCTTTAAAAGTTCTATAGAATCACTTAATATTAACCAGTTATGAACGACACACATAAACCGTCTAAATATCAGTTAGTAGCCCATTAAAATACGCACGTTCCTAATTGGTTAACAATTGCTGAAACCCGTTCTTCAACCCATGGGACTATTTCCAGTGCTGTTCGGCTAGTTTACACATGCTTATGTACAAATCGGATAAAATCCAGTGGGAGGATGAACCACAATAACCAACCAACACATATCCATTCCGAAAAGTTAACTCGCTTTGGATTTCCAAAATATTGTGGATCGTCACTTCTATAAATATTTCGCTTGTGAATTCATCCAGCGCCAAATTTATAAATGTTTAGATTGTGAAATTTGGAATGGTTTGCAATATGCTTCCGTGTATAAACTGCGTGGGAATGCGGTCCGATGCGTCTGTGGCTGCCAAAGTTCACAAATACATTTTTTTTAGTAAACAGTGTCCCGAGAAACGGGTGCATTTTCTTCCGCAAACCCCAAACTGACGCATGCAAGCCGCCCAAGAAGAAGCTTTTTAAGCGCCTCAATATCACAAACACTTTAATTCAAATATCAAATAATTCATTAATTTTTCAACACTTCACGCAGCCTAAAATGTTCAACACATTTTAGAACTTTTCAAACTTATTCATTTTTCAAAGTTTAATCCCGAAGCGAACTCTAAACTGCTGTTGCCTTCATTAGTGCGTAAAATAGCCTGTTGAGGTTGAGTCTTCCCACGTCTCCCCGGTTGTTCCAAAACCTTCAATATCAAAAGCTCTTTGTAAAATATGACTGCAAAATGTTACTTATTAGCATTATCATACGGCAACAGATTTTATCCAAATTTCATTTAACTTTTCCGGTCTATCCAGGTCTTCATCTAACTAACTGCCAAACTAGTGCACCAACTTCTCAACTCCATTATAAATCCCCGACTCGAGCGAACTTTCTCATTTTTATTTCATTTTTTTTTTGAATAAACGGGTCGGTTCCATTTCATAATAAGAATTTTATAGCCAAACAAGACACATTAACACACTTAAATCGAGTGTTGGCATTTGTAATTGCAGGAACACGCATATAAAAATTCAGTGGGTGTACACATATTGATGTCGAAACGATATTAAATGGCTCTACATTTACAAAATTGTTCAGTAGCGGTCCTAGACAAGGCCTAATTGGGCTTAATTAAGGACAAATGGGTGTAGCAAATAAAATTTAATATTAAAATACAATTGGACTTCACTTAATGCACTTAATGAGTTAAATATCTGTAAACAAACAAAATTGCAACTTTCCGGAGGCCTTTTCACATTTGCTTTGAAACACCATGAATGCTTCTAATAACAAAAAAAACATTTATAATTTCACTTTTAAGTTGCTGCTGGATTTCAGAAATGACATAATGGATTCGAACAGTGTTTGCTGTTGAGATTAGAGCATACGCGGTTATTAAAATTTGTGGAAACAATGGCATTTTATCTCTCCTCTTAGACACGTTAATGGATTTTTAGCAATCATTAAACAAATAGTGGCAGCTTAAATAACCAGCAATCCAACACAATCATAGAGCAGAAAAAATTAGTATAAGGAACGTTACTTATGCGGTTTAATTGAGGACTTAATTGCGGATTAGGGAACAATTGGCCGTTCGTAATGAAAATCAAGCTGAACTATGCTGGCACTTTTGATGGATATTCAGCATTTTTTGCAACGGATTAACAATTCTGAAAATCATCTAATTAAAACCCAACAGTATTTTCTTCATGGCCAAACAATTTCTCGTCCTTGCATTGTTAATCTGCATTAAACCGCTGCTGAACTCATCGATTATTCACTATATTTTAATGGGAAGTCGACTCCTACTTCCTCACAGTCGAGGTACAAGGTGGATTATAATAAAAATTGATAATTTGGGATTTGGTTTAAAAGATCAGCGTCTTCAAGRGCATGCAGTTCTTCAGAGACGCTCAAAAATTGCATAAATAGTTTCGCATCTAAAGCTCTTAGACCGTTTTAAAATGAGCTCGTYGCATTCCTCGCGTGCTTTAGATGAGAATRATGTACAATTAGRTGCATTTTGAGAGACKTAATAAATTTTGAGTCTTAATTATCGGTTAAATATAAAAAAACATGGGTACTTTCTGAGCTTAATTAATTGCTGTCGRCCTAAGAAGCTCCCCGATGCTCACATGTRAAGTGTTTGTTTGAGTCTGCGATAAGGAAGTTGTCGCCGTTTGAAGATCGGGCCCGCTCAAAAAAATGCTTAAAATGTGCCAAAAATGTTAATTATTTCGGATCTAAAGCTGCTAGCAAGTTTTTAAGTGATCTCTTTGCATGCCTGGCTTAGTTGAGATGAAAATGATATAAAATTTGAGGTATTTTGAGAGGTTTACTACCCTTCAAAAGTTTTCGATCAAAAATCAAAATTTCACATGCGTATTTTCTGTGCTCAATGGATTGCTTCTGACCTAAAAAGCCCCCAAATGTGCTTATCTACAGTGGTTGAGTCCATAACAAGAAAGATACGGTCGGTTGAAGATAGTGACGGCTCAAAAACCGCTTAAAATAGCTACAAAATGTCGATTAATTCGAATATAAAGCTTCCAGGGTGTTTTTCAATGTCCGTTGATTTATCGTGTCCTTTATATGAAGGAGACTCGATATTTATTGAAAAAATTGACCCTCACAGCGTAAAAAATTTTCCGTCAAAAATCAATATTTTACATGCGTAGGTATTTTTTGAGCTCAATAGACCCAAGAACCTCCCAAAAGTTAAACATCGTGACTGCTCAAAACTCGCTTAAAACTCAATGAAACACAGTTGAATTAGTTTTTTGTGTATCGGTTTAAACGTATCAATTGAATCAATATTTTAAGAGCTTTTATTCCTCAGTGTTTGCTCGCAGGCCCCGAATCGATATTAAAATGATAAAAGCCTCCACTATTGGCTGATAGTCTAAACCATTAACGAAATTGGCCGAGCCAAAACGCGATTTTCTGGAATATTTCCAACTGCGCTTAATCAGCGTTAAAAAACTCGCAAAACGTGATTGTAATCTTGAAGTTGACCTATTCAAATATGTGAGATCGAAAATTTCAAGGCTGCAAATTATTTTGCCATTAATAATCAACATCGATGGCTGGGCCAAACAAGAAACGACGAAAACTTCCGCATTTAAACTTTTTATCATTAAGTAACGCATTTAAAATCCAAGCTAAACCTTAGCAAATGCTCAAGGGGAAATGGAAAGTCCCTCTGAATGCGCTTGAAATGAATGTTTTTTCACAGTTTTTCTTGGCTCCATATTGGGGAAAGCTTCGACGATCGACACTGTTCTTAATGTCTTATCAAGGTTTGTGGGATCGGGATTGGAAGAGCCATTAACCTCAAAGAAAATGAGGCCAAACCGCTCATCAATCTTCAGCCACGATGGGCATATTTTAGAATTTCGTATTTCAAGCCCGGAAAAAGCGAAACTTTGAGCCCAAAACGGCACTATATTTTACCGAAAAAATCTGTAAAATCATGCAAAAATTCCCCGCTAAACTGTACAATTTAATCTAGATTTTACTTTCGATAGCATTGATCTTGAAACCGTTCCATAGACTGGTTTTAGACGCATTTGGTTATATCGTCTTGCAATTTAGATTTACTTGCAATCTTTCGATACGCTTTTGCTTTCAGTTCTAGAGCTGCTCGGTGCGACCTTGTTAAATAAAACTAGTTCATTTTTTTGCGGAATGAGTTTATAAACATTTGTGAAAGATTCATGTCATGGTGGTTTATCCAACTTGTTGCCCAGACGGTTTGTTTTTGTTAAATCGCTCAAAACCAAGTGAAATGTTAGTTTAGGTCAGTCACCTCATAGTAATTAGTCGCTGTTTAAACATTTTTTTTCATAGTCTGAATTCAGACCTAATTTTCTCGCCCCCAAAGTTCACTGCCAAACATCATACAGCAAATCAATCAATTTTAGCTTAATCTGAACAAGTTGATGGATTTGTTGATTTCGGCAAACGTTCAATCTTCGCTCATTCATTCAATTAAATTGACATGAGTTAGCCAGATAGTAAATCAGATAGTAAAAAAGTCGAAAGACCCACACAGCCCACATCGATTTCTAAATATAAAAATGCCTAGTATTTGGCCTGTGAGATTTCGCAAACCGAAAATATCTTTGGATTGCGACAATCAAGAGACGTGTTGGATTTTCATAATTTGCTCAACTGGCTCGGATGCATCGTGCATAAAGAACGATTGTTTAGGAATGTTGCGACACAGTTATATGTAAGTTATAGGAAAGTTAAAAAAGTATTTTGTAAATAAATTTTACTTGCAACCAACCAGTTCTGGTTACTGTTCATTTCGTTTTCAACCTTTCCCTTTCAATAAACTTCACTATCAGCCAAACTAGGCATGGGAATGGGAAAAGTTGTCCAAAATTTGGTTCATGTGATAACAGACTTGAACTTTAATCTGGATAATACAATGGATAACAAGTGTTTACCAAAAGTGGTTAAGTCGAAACATGTATTTATTTAACTGTAAGTATGTTTGCACGTCGAATGCCTCCAAGAGATTAGCGCCGTTATACAATCGGAATCGATAAAAACTGTTTCAAGTACTTTTATTAACAAGTTTTGGACAAATCAATCAATTCTAAAACGCGGTGTTCGGGGGACTTATAAGGCATTACAGATTGCACACTTTGACTGCACACGCAATTTATTTACACGCATAATTGCAAACATCTAATTGGATAATAGCATGTATTAAGAAATGGTTCAGTGCAACCATTTATTATGCAATTGAGTCTAAATATAGGGAAATAGTTCGCTGTGAACGTTGTATTCGACATTATTTCATTACCAATTAAAAGAAGAAACGCCAATAATGTGGACAAATTTTGAAGAAATTGAGCAATCGCCAAAAATCTCATAAAGGTACACAAGCATTAAACGATCAAAACCAAATGATTTTAATGAATTTTAATGCGGTTTAAAAAAGCTTTTGGTACAGTACCTGTCATGAGAAAAGTTCTAACCAACCGATTAAGCTAAAATCATGCAGGAAAAGTGGGCGACTTTAGCCAGTTCCCAACTGTACTCTCAAAAAACCAGCCACAAGCAAAATAAACTGTCCGCTTCTTGGGCGGGTTGAGCAGCGCTCGAATCCACAATAATTCAAATGCAACTAGCAAAAAGAGATGGTTTTTCGACATCGAGGGAGGCAAGCAGCAAGTTAAAATTTCAATGTCGGAACAGGAAACCGGAACAGTAATCCGGTCGATACGATTTTCGGTGCCAAAAACCACTTCGATGTTGTCCCAGATTCGACCGAAGATCCACTGAAAACGGCGTCAGCTGGTGCCGGTCAGACGAGATGTTCCTTTCCACTTAAACACCATTGAAAAGCACAGCTAAATGCACGGATTCATAATAACAACAGCCAGACTTTTGCTAATGTTCCAATTAAACTTCTACGATTATGGTAGCAAGCTGTTCTGGGAATACACAATCCAGGCCAAACAAATGTGCGGATTTGTAGAGCAAACAAGAACATTGTACTTCATCGCTACTTAATTGTAGTGTAGATTTATATTAATAATTATCAACAATCAACTGTGAATAAACCACCGGATTTTTAGAGAACATAGAGCAAAAATGGTTCAGGCTTAGGGGGATTTTGAGAAACTTTCGATAATCAAACAATCTCACTTCATCTCAAAAATGCACCTTGAGAAACCCCAAGCAGATAGAGAGTTGACATTTTTATCGGATATAGAGCAAACATTTACCTATTGAACAGAGGAAGTTCCATCAATCCATCACGCTAAAGACTGATTTTGGTAAATTTTTGAAAATTCATGTCCCGTGGCTGCGATTTAAGGAATGAAAGCTCTATTTCCAAAATTCGTTCTTTAAGCTCTAACCAGAAAGAAAATCGCAATTTCAACCAAATATAGAGCAAAGATGGTCCTACTGAAGGCGCAGAGTTTGAATGTCCATCAGGCTCACCAGTGATTTTGACAAATTTTTGAAAATATTGGACACGCTAATAATATAATGGTTCGCGATTAATTATTTTGGAAATAATCCAAAATTTATTACATATTCGTTAATTAAGCCGATTACTCGGCTGGTTGTCTCATTTAGTGGCGGCCGAATGCTGTTAAATAAATTTAAATTTCAATGAGCTCACCAAAATCGCTCAAACATGTGGAGAATCACTTCCGACCTCATTTTTTCCTGCATTATATCGTCACTGGTACGTAAAATCAACCGCAACGCGATGGCAGTTTTACCATCAAAACACTCACTTTATTGGCAATTTCGAATCGCCTGCCTAAATATTAACACATTTTAGGCCATTAAATAATTAACTAAACTAATTGCCGATCAAATGGCGTTAAAAACGGTGAAAAAATTGATGAACAGATAAAATGCAGCAGTTTTAAATCATTTTTCGAGTGTAGTAAAGCCCGCGATTGGGTACCGTTACTACACACGGTCATGGATGACATGAATAACTTCTTTTTTTTAAGCCACCGGAGAATGTCAATGAAGCCCGATGTATTCAGCTCATTTATGAATATCAACATTTTAAAGTATAATTTGGGCATCAAGTCAGGGCATGCATCGATATGCGTTTAGTTTAGTTGCGAACATGAATTATTTAGTTTTTGGTGTTAACCCACTTTGCTACCATTTAAAATGCCAGAAAACAGACGTGAATAAATTGCGATATGATTAGCGGGGTATTATTGCCAGAAAAAAATTGATTTTAAGCCGATTTGGCTTCAATTGCAGTTCATCTAAAGACCGTTCAGAAACTTGAAATTGCTCATTGGACAGCCAAAAACTCTTAATTTTTTTGCGTCCGTTTGTTGTCGAACATTTTCAAACTAGAAATCAGTTCAGAAAAAAGAACTCTTTTAAAGCGATAAACTGATCAATGCAGGCATATAGAGGGTGAAAATGATGCCAACAAAACACGTTCTGAATAACGGCTTGTTACAGTTATTTTCGGCCAACCAAATGCTTGAGAATCAAATGGGTTTCTAGCTTAAGTAGCCAAAGCCCATTGCATAAAATAAACAATTCCACGTCAATTGTTAGTTGGCCGATAGGCCACTTGGCCTGTCGTAAAACTGGTAAGTAAAAAGGCCGGCAAGAATGAAGGTTTGCTTACAGTTATTACTTTGGCATACTTGTTCTGATCGTTATGTGTAAACATAACCCAAGCTTGCATACGGTAAGAAAAAAACGAGTTATCATCAATACAAAACCAATGATTCAAAGTGGGCTTAAAGAGTGTTTTTCAAGTAACATGAATATTTATATCTTAGCCAAGAAACGAGAATTGAAGATCAGCGAAAGATATACAAAACTCACCTGTCATGCCGATTCCTTCGTCAGAACCTCCATCTGAAACAAAAAAACCGAAATGAGTAAAAGTGTGAATTTCGATCACTAAAGTGACCTAAAATTGAATGTTCTCGAAGCAATTGTTAAAATTAAATTATAACGCAATACGAGACCGTAATAGTAAATCCCATAAAGCAACGCAATTTCTGTTCAACCAATTATTTTCAAACTCCAAGTGAAACATATACATGTAATGTTGAACTTTCGGTTTAGTCTTTTGCTGCTACGAATGATGGGTTTCCTCTCAGCTGGAGAGCACAGAAATGGTTATTAAGCTGATTTCACAATAAATAATTGTGCAAGATGAGCCGCCAATGCTTACAAAACTGCAATATATGGAATGATCATAATGGGAAAAATTATTGCGGTCGTTTAAATGACGAAACAACACAATAGACCAAGAGTGTACGCATATTAACAAAACCAACAAGCCCAATTAACCCAAATCTGGACTTTTAACATTAAAACAATTCCAAATACAAACTTTGCTAACTGCTACTTCAAATGGGAATTATAACCAGTTAGAAGCAATGGAAAGGTAGTTGAGTTGGTCCTTGCTGGCCAGGGAATAACAGAAATTAAGCTTTACCGGCGGCTATTAATAGTGTAATTAGTCAATTAGTTTAGAATAAAATGATTTAATGACTCAACTACTGTTTTGCAATCATATTTAATCCCATTATAAACCTTCATAAAACTGTTCAAATTAGCTTTAGAAGAGAGTCGACATTTTTATCCGGCCGCATGCTTTGAAGGCATCAAATGTAGCTTCCAATCAGACATAGAAACTCTTTAGCACTCGCCAAACTTCCGAAATGGGAAAAGCTTTTCCATTCAATGTAATCCATCCTCGTACGCTCTAAGTCTTTCAGCCCGCTCCGATATAAAACTATCGACAAATGTTACGGAAACTTGAGCCAAGAACATTCACATTGAAACTTCACAGCTGCATACTTCACAAGCCAAAAATCAGCTTTTTACGTTATCATTAAATCGATGTCGAATTGGAGGCATTTTGAGTGACTGGAAATTTTACTTGGCCTTTTATTAAATGTTTGGTCAATAATCAAAATTTTCCCTTGCGTGTTTTTTCAACTCAATAGATCGATTCCGACCTAAAAAGCTCCGAAATGTGCAAATATACAGGGTTTGGGCCGTAATAAGTAAGGTATTGTCGGTTAAAGAACTCAAAAACAGTCAAACTAGGCCAAAAATGTCGATTATTTCGGATTTAAAGCTGTCATCGTTTTTTTAATTGAGCTCGTTGCATTCCGCACGTCGATTAGATGTAGAATTAGAGACAAAAAATCGACCTCCACCCCGTATGCAATTTTCGATCAAAAATAAAAATTTCACATGCATGCAGGATTTCCATTTGAAAAAAAAATTTTGAGCAGTTTTCTCAACGGCATTTTGAAACTTATTTGTTTTTACATTTTGTAGATATTAATAGTTATAAAAATGTTGTCGAAATTCCATTAAAGTAAGTCCTTTTCAACAATAAATCCGACTGAAATTAAGTAGAACTTATTCGCTTATAGGAAAACGAATAATTATTCGAGTGGCTGCAACAAATTTTTTACATAAAATTTCAAGTACAGTAAAGTCCGCTTATAATGAACCCGATTATAGTGAACTTTCGGTCAAAACGTACTTTTCCCCTTTAATTGAAACGTCACCCATACAGACCTACGTATTTTTTTACTGGTTTTAACGATCCTGTTTATAACGAACTTTCGGATATAACGATGGCTTTTTAGGTTAGTTAGTATATTCAGTTTCCGTTTATAACGAATTTGACGATGGTTTGTAACACCCATATGTTAAATCAGAACAAATCAAGTTGGTTTTTATGCCGCCGAACACAAGTGCGAAGCTCCAACTTATGGATCAAGGAGTAATTCATTCGCTAAAATATCATTACAGAAAAAAATATTTTTAAGAAAATGTTAGAGGCAACCGATAAAAATGAAACATTTTCTCTTAGATGCAGTAAATTATAATTCATTGAGCTTGGCAAAAAGTTAGCGGAGAAAATATTGCTTTGTTATAAGTCTTGTTGTTTTTGTTGTTCAAAGAATGGTTTAAAATCGTTTTGGTTGTATTTATTGTGTAAAGATTTTTATATATTTATAATTTTCTTATTGATATCGTTTATTTTGGAAAAACAATTGCAATAACTGACAATTTGCACAGACGAATTATCAGAACGAATTTTCATATACTGTATTATCCTACTATTGTTACACAATTTATTAACAATTACTCTTTTTTAGGTTCATTTAGGTTCTTTTGATAACGATAGCAGAAAATAGCTATCGAAACGTCAAGGTAAGTTTTCAAATTAATTTCTTTACTAATTGGAATTTTCTCTTACAGCTTGATCCTAAGTGTGTCGCAGGATACCCTCTAGGTGATAGTTTTTGATTACTTTTTGATAAATGATTCGTTCTTATTGCGAAATAGGAGCACTATTTATCAATCTGTAATAAAAGACGTGAGGAAATTCTGTCTTTTT
>NW_026018814.1:1212231-1223094 GCF_020466585.1 Dendroctonus ponderosae
AAAAAAGACAGATATTGGCGGTTAAATAACGAGCCCGCTAAAAACTGCTAAAAATAGGTCAAAATTCCAATTATTTTATATCTAAAGATTTCAACGTGTTTCTCGATGAGCTCATTGCATTCCTCGCTTCGATTAGGTAAAAATGATGTAGAATTCGAGGCACTTTAAAGACATTTAGTACATTTTTTTAAATTAACCTCCACCCCTTATGAAATTTTCGATCAAAATTCAAAATTTTACATGCACATTTTGCAGCTCAATTGTTTGTTTGTGACCTAAAAAAATAATAATAAACAGTATTTGGATGCGTAATAAGGAAGATCTCGTCGGCTTAAAAACGCGACCGCTAAAAACAAAGATCAAAAGTCTTAGAGTGTTTTTCAATTATGTGGTTGCATTCCTTCCTTCCTTTGTATGAAAATGATCTAGAATTGCAAGCATTTTAAAAAACTTGATATTTTTGAAAAAAACCGGCCTCTACTCCTCACAAACCTTTTGGCCAAAAAACAAGCTTCAACTGTTTAAATTGGATGGCAACGAAGAACTCGTCCAAGTACTTCAGACTACATAATTTTCACGACAAAAAGACAAAATACAGAATATTGTGATAAATATCCTCAAAAATTAAGACTGTTAATGAATATCAAAGCGACCAATTTTCCATTCCAATTCCGCAATAGTCACTTTCCTTTGGAAAATGTCAACTTTTGAACCCAACAAGAGACTGTCTGAAGAACACAATGAAAATATCTATGTACGCTATTGCCGAAAACTAAATAATGTTATTCCAAAACCACAGTTTTTTCAAACCGCAAGAAATTGACCCAAAATGAAACTCTTCCATCTACTTCCTCCATAAACCATCAATTACGGAGAAAGCAACACTCATTCATATGCATGGAAAATATGTAAATAGAACATCCCCTAATATTTTCCATAAATCTATCCTATTTACCGGTCATTTATCTACACGGTGTCAACATTTCCATACGAAGTAGGGAACAGACAACGTCCGTTCCAAGATAAAATGCTTCCGAATCTTACGTCGGCCATTCTTGAAAATGAGATATCGTCATTCAGCGCTTGCAACATTCGCAACACAATAACGATATTGTTGCAGGAAAATTGATCCCTGGAACAATATTGCCTGAATCACGACGTACATACAATCTCGCTCGGGTTTATTCTGCCTGCTGGATCTAGACAAAAGCTAATGGACGTTTAGAAGGTAGAAACAGCTATGTATGCGATGAATATACGCCGTGCTGAAAGCAGGCAAAGAAACTATACTGGAACAGTTACAATAGCGGTTTAGTTGCAAAAAACGGTTGAAACCCAGCGCTACTGCCTGAAATAGGCCATGGAGCGCTTCCAGAATCAAACGACAACAATTCCCCTTTTGCCCAGTTTTATCCAAAACGCCCGGCTGAATCGAGTGCATTTTGGCGCAAGCTTTATTTGCCGACGTCACCCGTTCCCGTGACGTCACAGGCGCCGCGATGCATCCGGCGAATCCGCAGCGATTCAACCTAGACCCACTAACACATAAATCGTCTTCCTGCTATTCCCGAATCCCCAATGCCGTGTAGTTGGCTGATAATCTGCTGGTTTTATAAATGAACATGGGCACCAGATAAGATGCGTTCTAACTTTAAAAGCGTTAGAAACTGATGCATTAAGCTGACTAGAAATCCGATGTGTATTTTGTCAAACGAATGTTCTTAAAATTGGCGCAAAGGAAATATGATCTTCACCTGGAAATAGTTAAATCTTTAAGGACAAAGTTCAACTTTCGATCTTTCTGGGTTTCAAATTAGGAATTTCAATCATTTGAACTGTATGTTCAGGTCAAGTTCATTTTGGCAAATTGAAACATTTATCTGAAACGAAAATTTGCAATATTCGCCATTGCAAAAGTGATTTAAAATCCAACACCGCCGACCTTTAATAAGATCGCTAAAGAATTCTTCAACGTTGTGCAACAGTAGGTATCTGAAATCCATATGGGCAAAAGCTGGCCCAACCGGTTTTTACAACTGAAACATCAACACAAGATGATCATTGTGGACCTCCAAACTTGGCCATTTTCAATTCACAACATTCAGTGGAAGCGACAATGCCTAAATCAACTTTAGATGGGCGTCTTGCCTCGATCTTCCTGAACACTACTGGCTTCATTAAAACCGACTTTTCCGTGTGGGTTTTTCAAAATTTTCAAACAGCAAACTGTTGAATCACATATTACGGCATCAGATCCTGTAGGCGTAAACCATAGAATACATTTTATAATTTTTTGAACACTGATCGCGAGATTAATTCGGAACTGGTTAATTTTTCATATAAATCGTTGAAAAATAATGTACCAATACAGAAATGGTTGAAAAAATTGAAACAAAACCGAAAACTTCAGTGCTGTGACATTTTTTTTCCTGAAACTGTTGAGTTTTCAACGCTCAAATCAGCATATTATTGGCTGCTTGAAAAATGTCCAGCCCCGTTTTGAAGCAGACAAAAAGCCCATTAATTTGGCCAAATTTGAAAAATCCTCTATGATAATAAAGAATCTGATGGTAAAAGAATAAATGTTCAAATTAAAATGCCACCAAACTGCGCGTAGTAAGAAACAAGTTCCCAAAGTAGAAGTCCTTGATTAATTAATGAGTTGGACGAATCTTAGGAAATTGTGCAGAACAAATATTGATGAAAAATAGCCGAAAATTGTATTTTGGATGCTTACAAGAAGCCGAGCCCAACCATTCCTCAAACCAGTTTCGGTCTTTCACGTGGTGGCCTTAACACAAAGCGATTTTTGTTTTGTTCAGCTTTACTTCAGATACCTACTCACTTTGTATTTAGTTTATAACACACACGTTCTTTACTGTACACTGCTGTGTGTTTTTGGTGTGATGTTGTGTAACTTCCACGCAAATAAAAGTGAAAATTTGGGGCATTTTCCTACGCTAATCAAGCAGGATGTCAAGAATGTTAACAGCGGCGGAAGTTGAAGTGTTGCAATTAACCAACAGTCGCCCAGTGAACATTGAAACGCTTAGAAAACCAAGACACAACAAAAATCCTAACAAATCTGCCTTCAGGCAATAGTATTGATCTCTAGACGCAAAAAAACCTTCTAATCAGAGAATATTCTCCACTTGATAAGAGCATTGAATGTGCCATTCTAATCGAGCAATATGCGGCAGAATCTAGGTCTAGGCCGTTAAAATATTGAATTCCATGGCCGTGATGGTCTGCAGGGGCGCAACTTTCGCATGAATGATTAATTGAATGAATAATATCATAAATACTCTCGGGTTTCCTTTTCAACTGAAAATCTAGTGGTAATTGCAACGTGATGTGCCTCGACTTATTGCGTCTGTACATGCTGATGATAATGGACGTGTTTGAAGGAAACGATCAATTGCGTGCTGTTAAGAAAATTCGCCGCATCCATTCATGTATTTAAGACTGTATTTACTTGCATGTAAATGCCCACCATCGGATAATAGAAGGGTGACTATTAAATTCACATTAGAAATAAACGAAACCGTTTGATCATGTAAACAGTTTTCTATTCTGCGCCGTCATTCGATTGCGTAACGATTGGAATATCTCGTTAAGTAGGCATTTGTTTTAAATTATCTCATATTTGCTTAGGCTGAAGGTTAACTAATATCGGCTTCATCCTACCAAATGTTTGTTTAAAACACATCAGCTCGCTTTGCGACTAAAAATATCAAACTTTGGTTGGACTATGTGGGATAAGCATGAATAATTGAACAAGTAAAGTTGGAAAGAATCAGCTACTGAACTATTTACAATGGTTGATTTGCTGGTTATTTTCCATGATCTTATAGAAGTACAAATCTAATCGCGTAACTGCCCAGCAATGACGCATTTTTTCCTCATTAAGCTAGTGCTATCCAGTTGAAGAAGATAACATTCGCAGCATGTGAAAAACCACATTTTGAAGCAAAATTTCCGAAAACGTTCTCCTGAACCCCTCTATTTTAGCACTTAATCAACATTCTCAAGCCATTTGCTAAGCCATCACATCTCACTTATACCTACAATAAAGCTTAAGGTTTCACCGTTCCCCATATCCCATGTGCCTTAATAAACGCGTTAAAAACATTGTTATTCACCCCACTCGATAGCGGAGCTCATAAATTTCCTGCGGGAATGAATGGAATTAGATAAAATCTTTCCAGGCCCATATTAAACAGGAAATGACAGAATAGTTACTAATCTCGCACGTGATGTAGGTTACGAACTGTATTTAATCGAAAATGTTAATAAACTGTTGATGATTCAATTAGACGATCTGACTTGAAGGCTTACTGCTGTATCGAGAATGTTTACTCTCTTTTAGCATACGAAATAACATTCAATTCGTGATTAAATCAATTTTCATAATTTGAATATTACGAAAAAACTATTTTTAGTTTCTTCAAAAGACTTACAGTTTTTTACAGCCTCACTTTGCGATATTTCAAAAATTCTTAAAAATGTATTCAATATAATTAACACGCAAAAACTGGTAGAACGAAATTGCAGTTTTGAACTGACAAAAACGCTCCAAAGTTCAAAAACTAAAACATTTTTGGAAATTGACTCAAAAGTGAAAGAAGTTTGCGAACTTCAAAAGACCAAAGAAAGTCTTTAGCTTGCAGCAAAACTTTCCCTACAGTCAATTTCCAAAAAGTCTTCCTTTTTGGAGTTTCGAAAAGTTTAAGGTCAAAAATCATCAGAGGAAATCAATCAGGAGGAAAACTCGTAAAAAAAATTCCAAACACTAAAAAATATTTGAACAATTTCGTCAATAAACCCAGTGAAATAATGAGATTTCTTGCAAAATTGTTCAGATACAACCAATTTCCAAAAAAAATTATATTTTTGGCTTTTGAAAGACTTTTGGGTCCAAAAACTAATCTATTTTTTTTAACTGATTGTAGTAAAACATCGAGTAAAATGTTTGCTGCAAACCAAACAACTTTCCAATGGATTGCAAAAAAATAGTTTTTCAACTTTGAAAAGAGCAAAACACAAGTTTTTATCTTAGAGAGATCTGCACTGAACTGCAGGGAACTCCTTTGGACCTTGTTTAGTTCACAGCGACAGTTTCACATTAGTCAATTTCCTAACAAGTTTTAAGAAGACTTTAGAAGCTTAGAAACAAGTTTTTGAAAATTGACTGTAGTTAAGAAAGACCCTTCCACGTTCCAGTTCTTCAAAAAATCAATAATTTTTCTAGATTGAACCTCGAAAAAATTTGTCGAATGTCAACTTTTTGGAATTAGAAAGACTTTTTGGTTGAAAAACTGAACTTTTCTTCGGAATTGACTGTAGGAAAACTTCGAGTAAAGTATTTACTGCAAACCCAACAACTTTTGAACAAATTGCAAAAAAATTGTATTTCAACTTGTTTAACTCGCAGCAAAAGTTTTACTTCAGTCAATTCCCAAAAATGTTAGCGTTTTTCGACTTGAGCCGAACCAGAAGACGATTCTGATTTTTTTTCATCATGACCCAGAGGAAGTCCAAAAACTATTTTTTTTTTTAATTGACTGTAGTCTAGAAATTCTTCCAAAAGTTTCAGTTCCTGGAAAAGTCAAGAAGCTCTTAGGGTGAAACTCGTACAAAGTTTCCCAAAATCTAAAGAACACAATTTCTTCAAATCAAGGTTTGAAACCTCTCAAGGTCTCTCTTCTTGGAAAATTGTTTAGTCTCAATTAATTTCCAAAAAACTTCTAGTTTTTGGTCTTTAGAAAAACCACGAAAGCAGTTTTTTGACATAGAAAAACTTTTGATTCTAATGAACACTCGAGTAAAACTTTTGCTGCAAACTAAACAACTTTCAAATGAATTGCAAAAAGAATAGATTTTGAACTTTAAAAAGAGCAAAAAACAAGTTTTTAAACTTAGAAACACCAAAAATGACCGGTTAACTTTTCAAAACACTACCTGTAATGGTAGTTTTCAAAATTCAACCCTATACTGCAGGGAAAAAAGTTTTACTACAGTGAATTTCCAAATATTTTACCTGTTGGAGATTTAGAAGCACAAGGAAACAAGTGTTTGGCTAAGAAAGACCAGAGGGAATCCAAAAACTAAAACGATTTTTGGAAATTAACTGGTGCGAAACCTCGAGCGAAAGTTTTGCTGCAAACTAAACCACTTTCCAATGGATTGCAAAAAACTTTTTTAGAAACTACTTGCAATTGAACCGCCCGGAATTCCTTGGCCCGTTGTTTAATTCGCAACAACCGCTTTGATTCAGTTCAGATTCCGAAAAAAAATTATTTTTGAAATTTCAAAAGCCGCTTCCAAAAGCTTTACTTTCTGAGAAATGATGAATAATCTTTTTAGAGTAAAATTGGCAAAAAAATCCCTCAAAAACTAAACCACAACTTCTTCAAATCAACAAACCCATATAGAACGAGTTCAGACAGATCAGTAAATTCCCATTTTGTACACAACAACACTTCAGATTAGTGAACGTATTCCAATCTCGTTAATCTTTCGCTTAGTTCATTATATGCATCCCAAAGAAATCATGTTAAATTCAAAACAGGCCATTCGGCTACAAGATATTACGTGGTCGTAACATTCGCTTTTAGAAATGATGTCAGCAAGTCAAGAGTAACTTCGAAAAAATGTTTTGGCCGCCTTGCCTGAAGCAGCCGAAGAATGCCTAGCTATTCTTAGTGCGATTAAAAATTCTGTAGGTTTTGGTCCTTCGAGCGGGATGTCGCTTAACCGAATGGTCCTTTAATTAAAGACATTATCCGACAATTCACGGTTTCATTAAATTGTTGCAAAACAATACTTAAACAGCAATAACAATATGGACCTTTGAAAATCCCCCCGGGAGCTGGACCTTTCCAGTAAATTATTCAATTAAGGCGCCTTTCCTAATAGTTTGTCGCCCCTTCTACAGGCCCAGATTTATCGAATGGAATTTCTAGCGCGCCCCCAGGACTGAGCCCAAATGAAAGAAAACATCCCAAAGCCCGTCTTGTGCTGGGATTGTGGAAGCTACCCTTTCAAGCCCGTTTGCACCTTTTTCCGCTTTAGTGCTCCGACCATTAAACTGATACGAGGCTTCTCATAAAAAACTTACTAGTTGGAACATTCGAAAGAAACCTGGCTAATAAAATCAAATAGATTCCGTGCTTGCCTCACATCTATAATAAATATCGGTGACACGTTTAATAATTTCTCAATTAATTGAATTGCATTAGATTCGCCTTAGTGACGGTTTACTTATTCGATAAAAGCCGTGTAATCGTTTTTTGCTTTTCAACCTAAAGGCCTTAAATTTCAATTAACAAAAGCGAGCAAAATGAATTCGTTGGCGCAAAGTTTGCTCGACGTGGGCGTCTTTTGAACACAAGGGTGGTTGCTAATTAGCGCACATCTAATTGGTTTCACTTTGAATTGGAGCTGTTCAGAGCAAACAGCAGGATCTTGGAAAACAATGGCTGGTTGCAAATCAAACCACTAGTCAAAAACAAATCTAGCGCAATAATGAAATCAAAAGTATCCAATTGCACTTGTTCTTTGCACAAGGACCTTGTAACAGTTAAACGACGACGGAACGGGGACCGCGCCCTCAAAACAGATTGTATTATAAATAAAGTGGAAATGTCTGTTATTCAATAAATAAATAGCGTCAGAATGTCATGACCGTGTAATAAATGTTTGCCGAATATAACCGGGACTTTCATTTTGCAATTTTTTTTTGGTGAAAAAGTGAGGAAATCGTCTAATGATTCATGTCTAGATCGAGCATAAATGTTCAGTATGCTTGGGTTGGAACACATCCACAAATCATCCAGTGCCATTAAATGAGGCCATGAGTAATGTTGTGACTAGAATTAACATTCATTTTTGCCCACAGCTGCAACTTTTGCTTAATAACATCATCACTTCCGTCATTCATCGGTCAATCGATAAATTAACATACAAAACTCACAAGTTTCAGTCCAGTTCCACATTTAACTATTTCGTTGGAAAGACACTTGAAACTCGGTTTTGAAGCTCTCCAAACACTAATTATCTGAATTACCCGAAGTCAATATATTCAACCCGCATTCTTAAGACTTTGTGATCACTCTAACGATTACCGCTACTTTAACGACACATTCAATGAATGCCATAGAGTGTTCTAATGAAGCTTCTACAATATTATTCAGTCGCTTATTGCAAAGAGCCTTTGATTAGAAAGCCTTGGAACGACGCTCAAAGAAAATCAAGATCTATGGAGAGTGTGACACAGATTTGGTGAAGAAACCAACGTAAAATAGAACTGAGAAAAATGAGCATCGATTTCTTTAATGTACGACAGTCCCCTGTGATTACTTATAAATGGGAGCTGTCTTTACTTTGCCTTTATCGATTCCTTCGGCCTTAAAACCGACAAATATCTGAAACTCGAGAATTCAACCGAATTTGGTTGGGTTTGGTGTAACCGAAAATTCGCCCGAAAAAGTAACTGGCCTGCACACAGCCCCGATCTCGCGCTGTTTGACTGTTTCCTATGCCATTAATTTACGGAGAAAGTTAATTATCGTGGGCCTGAACGAATTAATGAATTGTCTGCCGAAATACCAGCTGATTTTTTTGGAGAGTTTGAACAATTAGGCAAATTTCTCATTTAATTCTGTTCAACTTTACAACGCTATTCTCGTAAATAATACGGAATTTTCACTGGTAATTGGCTATAAATTTGCTTGAAGAAGATGATTTGGAATCGCATTGGCTTTCGCGAACATTGCTTGAAACTGGGGAGGTTTTTCGAGCTTTTAGGTCC
Source organism: Dendroctonus ponderosae (assembly GCF_020466585.1). NCBI lineage: Eukaryota > Metazoa > Arthropoda > Insecta > Coleoptera > Curculionidae > Dendroctonus > Dendroctonus ponderosae. The sequence continues at coordinate 1,221,044 of NW_026018814.1, forward strand.
AAGTCGATAATGTCTCGTCCAGACGCAGCCGACGCGAACACACCTTTGATGGGGCACGTCACTCGTGCGTGCGAAACGTCAGGAAACAGTTATTTCCTCGACGGCCTAAAAGCCCGAAAAAACTGGGGAATGAATATGCTTGAGTTTTCCGCACTTTTAGGCTGGCGCAATCTTCTGCACTAGTTGGTTGCTGCGTCGAACAACCAAACAAGATGCAGGCAAGTCGTGGTTGCAAAACATCAGGAAGAAATCCTTGTCGCGACAGTCTAAAAGCTCGAAAAACTTACCAGCTTGAAAATGGCACATTCGTTGCAGCATTTGTGCTTCGGATACGGAACCTGGAGACACTTTTCATCTGCCCTGTGTGGGTTTAATCGCGAAAAACACAGATTGATAAAGCAGAAAGTGAATGGATGTTTTCGTTTTCAAATTGGTGAAAAGGTGAGTTGTTGCTCGACAAGCGCGCGTGATGTTGAATCGCCATCCAACGGTACGACGTATGTGACCTTGCCACACATGCAGCGCATTAAAAAATGATGATAAAAATTGGCAAGCTACTTGACGTAAGCCGAGACATCCTGCTGCTGCATTTTCCGCTACCCATCCGACGATAAGATAAAAAAATTTAATGACTGCGACCCAAACAGCCGAGATCGTTGCATGAATAACTGCAGCAATGCACGTGACATAATGATGTGGCAGACGTGAGGAAGGAAAACGCGAATGAAGACGGGGAAGAGGCATGTGAAAAATGAAGAAGCACATTTAAAAGGTAAATGGAATGGCGAAAGTGATGTTAATCGAACCCAGCCCGTGAGGGACTTCCACCAAAGCGACGACAACTCACCGGTGGGCAGGGAGTTCATCAAGTTCCGCAGGAAAAACGAGCCGTCCTGTATCATTTATAAGCTAGCAGCAGGAACCAGTTAGAAGTGGGATCAGATGGAGCGCGAAAAATTCGGTCTGCCACCTCAGAACACCGGCCTTTCCGGTAAACATATGCGGGTGTCCGCGTCGTGGTGTCGTCACGGTTAGACGTGGTGGTGTTTTCACGATCGCAAGCAGGAGATTAACAGCAGTGGCAGCAGCAGTAGGAGGACACGAAGCGAGCAGCTGATCGAGCAGCAGGCAGGCTGAACTACATGTCCGCTCAGACGCGCGGAACAGACCCGCCGAGTTGCCGCCCGTTGCCGCCAGCCGGACGATTGATTTGTCCTTCCCTCCTCACACAATGGAAGAGTTGGCGCGCCACTGTGCACCGACGACACTCCGCATCGGCGTCGATGGCGTCGATGGCGGCAATGTAGAAAGGGCGCCGATAGCAATAAGTGGACTGGACTGGACTAAACTAGCCTAAGTGGGCCGGCTAAGGGTGCTGAGTTACCTGAGCTGAAATGTGAACGTTTGGAGTCTCCGTTTTCCACCTCACCGTCCAGGGGTCGTTTCCTGGAGTCCGCGATTTCCGGCGAAGGGCACGTATCCATACCCGAGTCGGCGGCCATCTTTTTAGTCCATCAGCGCAGAGCAGGAATAAGGGACGATGCACACACACTCGCACTGCTGATGCCGCAGCGTTATTGCGCACACTATGCAGGACTTGATCGGAACGCAAACGAGCGCTCTATGCGAATTCGCTTTGCTCGCTGTTGCAGGAACGCGCGTGATTCCAACGCGGCACGACTCACGACTCACACTGAATTTGCTCGAAGTGGACGAATGTGCTTGTGCATGGCCCGAGCGAACTTGGACCGACCGGTGTCGGTGTGCCTGCTGATTAGATAGCGCAGGAATCCCCACTTTCGTTCATTTGTTGCGCGGCCAAAAACAACCGTTTATTGTTCCTCATTGAGTCCATCACTACTTTTCCACGCTCAGTTTCAAAATTCATCCAGTTTCATGAGTTTCATTCACAGATTATCAGAGATAATCCTTTCACTTACTGCACTTTCTGCATCATACTAAGAAAATGCTCGTCTATTTACAACCATACAGGGTTATTCACGCTATACGGCACGGACGTTTGCGGCTAGCCCGTTTGATTTTTGCAAAGT
>NW_026018814.1:1223688-1233862 GCF_020466585.1 Dendroctonus ponderosae
GTAGTGTAACAAGAAATCATATTTTATATCCCAATGATAATAAACTTACCATTTTATACAGGGTGTCCACAAATTTAAACTAATCAAATAAGAACATTAAGATAATGTTCTTATTTGATGTGTGTTTGTGTTCATTAATTGGTGGCATTTTGGTCGTTTTGTTTGGATGTTAAAATGCATTTTGACTAATAAGAGGAAATCTAACACATGCCTAATAAATAATAACGGAAAGGCGCCGATTGATCGGAGGAACTATCAAAAGGAACTAAAAATAAAGAAATAATTTTCACGATTGATTGCAGAGTAACTAGCAAACCAGTTAAAAACTGACAACTCAGTACCGCTATTAAGGGTTGTAAAATGGGGTGGCAATCATACCCTCTTATATTATGCGACCCATTCGCCTCGTCAGCGCTCGAAGATTTCAGCGACACAATTTCGCCTCAAAAATTGGCGACAAATTTTTGAAATACGCATTACATTTCTATATAAGAATAATGAGTAATGAAGAACGCGGGACTTTAAAATAGGGTATTTTATTGGCTTTTGGAAGGAAGATCACGCGACTAAGGCGCCTTTCTTCAAAGGGCGCTGGTTTTCCAGTCTGTAGAAAAAACTATAGCAAGTGAAACACCTGCAAATTACATTATCAACCCGGACTTGATGACACGACCAATTAATGATTTAAAAACCCAATCGATTTCCCGTATGGCCTTCAGTCAAAAAATGCAGAAATCGGCTGCTCCTGCTCAAGGACTATAAATTCAAGTACATTTTCGATAGAAAAGTCCCCGCTGTCATTGGAGCAAATAAAAAAAAAACAAGCACATAAAATGTGAAAATGCATAACTCACCAACTGAACTACGGCAAATTTAGAATGTCGGACGAGCACTCGAATGAAAATAACATAAACACGCGGAATTTTGGAATGGTAGAGATGACAAAAACGTTGATGACTGACAAACAGAAATTTGAATATTTATACTGACAACACATTGTCAGCGTTTCAAGCAGTACGGCCACCTCTGATGGAATCTTGACAATGAAAAACAAGCAGAACCAGTCAAAATGTGAACGAATCAAAAAGTTTAAGAGGAAATCAACAGATTTCCACTAGACTAACGAAAAACTGGAAAGATGCAATTTTGATTACGCCAAAAACACTTTAGTCCTTTTAGAGTTTCATAACTTTTTTGCCATTGAAAGAGCATGTGACGTGATGGCTCAAAAACAGCGTAAATGTGCCAAAAATATCGATTATTTCGCTTCTAGAGTTTCTGATGGGTTTTCAAATAAGTTCTTTGCATTCCTCGTTCTCTTAAGATGGAAATGATGTAAAATTCGCCGCAACGGTTTGATATTTTTGGAAAAAATCGGCCTCCACCCTTAATGAAATGTTCAATAAAACATAAAAATTTCTCAGCTCAATGGATTCTTTCCGCCTTAAGCAGCTCCTCAATATGCTTTACCTCATTTGAAATATATGGAAAGTGTAATATAACGGCCATCAATCATGTGAAAGCGACATCGAATTTTGGTATTTATAACCACTCCTTCATCATTCCCCAAATGGTGTTCTTAAGGGCATTTTCTTCTCATCTTTAATGAAAATACTTTAATCCATCTATTCCGCAAAGGAAAAATTATTAGCCAGCTTCTCTGTGTGGGTTGAGTATGATGTTTATAATAATTGAACCGTTTTAGAACACTCCACCTGAGTAACACAGAGGCAATGACCTAAAAACCCATGAAGGCTAAAATTCCCATAAAGAATTACGAAATTTATATGAATTATCTTAACCTTTGGAATCGAAAAACCGAAGGTTTATGGATTCCATAGAATGTCAACGTTTTGCAACTACTATCAAGATTTCCACATTTTTCAATATTACTTGATGAAACGTAAGTGGAAACAATCACCCTGGAGAAAACTACATTAAACTAACCAAATTTCAATTGCCGTTAATAAATTAATTGATTTGCTGCTGGAAACCTTGAGCGGAAGAATTATTACGAACATACATATTCCTGATTCATGGTCAAGTAGAACAATAACAAATAAAACGTAGTTTCATATGCACAAATATGATGGAATCCATAGATTTATTTCGGAATTTACATAATATTGATCGCAAATTATGTTAATTACCACATAATTAATAAGCGAAAAATCTTCAAGGGCTTCGTTGCACCATTATGTAGAAATATTTATATGATGGCGAAACTGCCAAGAAAAACTGATAACCAATTTGTCTTGTTTTGGTGTTAATAATAATAAAATTTGCCCAAATCTCTCTACTACTATGAAAAAGAGTCATTTAATCCCATATAGGGATACAAATGGCCTTAATCCTTAATAGCTTAAGCGAACATTATTCGTTCGTAATGTTGCCCCTGCATAATGATGTTTGTCTGCCAAATTGATTAGTTCCCCGCTGATTGGTACGGCTACTATTAAGTGAGATATTTAGAATGATGATTTGGCTTTATCAGCACCAGTTTTTATGCCATGCAGTGATTGTTAATAGACCATGATTTCCTTCTAAATGTGCACCGTTTTTCACAACATTTGCCTAATTATAAACGAAGCTTAATAAAAGCTTATAGGCCGGGGTAACAGAATGAATTTTCAGGTGTTCACACAATTCAATTTTTTGAAAAAGTTTAAATTTTCTTAAAATGTTCTAAATTTTGCATCATTTTCAGCTCACGGGAACGAGGAATGCATCGAACTCATTGAAAAACATAATAGAAGTTTCAGATCCGAAATAATAGACATTTTCGGCACATTGTAAGCGCTTTTTGAGCGTTTACGATCTTTAACCGAGGATTGCTTCCTTATTATTGACCGAAACTCTTTATAAATGTATATTTATGCCCTTCTTACATCGATTTCTTGAAAAAAATAAGCCATCGAACCGAGATAAATAAGAATTCATCAGAAATCAGTATGCAGGTATTTTGAGCACTTTCGTTCGTGCGGCTTTAGAACGTAAATAATCCCTGAAGAACCGCAATCCGAAGTTTGCCATCATCAACTGAAGAGATTACAGGTCCAAATGCATCAGAGGTATTTTCATAAAATTACACTTTCATAAAAAATCGATTTTTTTATTTGGACAATCGGCAAAAGATTGGGGTTGAAAATGGAGAAAATTTCAGTATGATGAATTTTACGTATATTTCGTCCATCAAGACTTTTGCACCTTTACCATCTTTGGAAATCAGCAAAAAATATGGTGATTATTCTGTTTAATCCTTTTATCGACTCCTAAACGTTCAGAAAAAGTTACTCCACCATTTTGAGCACGATCTATTTAAATCTATGAAATCATCAACAATTAATTAATTAAACATTTGGTATATGCAAAGACATTATTAAAATGAATTGTCGCATTCGCGAAAGAGGCAAGAGTAGTAAAGAAATCAAATTGCTATTTGTAGGCGCCTGAGATTGTTCCAGATTCTCCAAGCGCTCTTAAAACTTTTAACTGCATTTCCTTGGTCCGGCATTGAACGTACATTTTTCCTAAATATTTCGGCTTTGCAAGCAAAACATAGCTTTAAAATGTGGAGTTCCTGTTAATTTATCAAGCACGTGTACTATTGAAACCTTTTTCTGCGTAAGTGCTGAACAAAGTACTCGAAATTAGCATAAATTTGAATGAGAGTTTGATGACACGCAAACTAATCAATACCATATAGCTGTATATTTAAACAAACTAATATATCAGAATGGTCAAATGTACGGAACTTGTTTTAAAATATGCAAAAATCGGAAAAGTGGCCAATGCGAAATAACAACTGGCCGTAGATTAAAACACAGATAAAGATTGAAATTTGTATAAAAAGAATATAACTATAATGTTAAAATAATGGAGTAGACAATATCTCAATTAGTGGAGAACATTTTGCCCAAAAACGTCTTAATTGTGTGAAATTGAATGTTTTTTAAAGAGTTTTCCTCCCAAAAGCAATTCATCAACAGTAGCGTAAACCGGAAAGAATAAGCAAAAGCTAGTTGTAAGAATATTTTACAGCGTAAAGTTAAGCACGGAAAAATTGGAAACGCATAAAAATTACTTTAAATTGTTTATAATCTTTCTTTCAAATAACTTTTGCTTGTTCGTAATGTATGTGTGATTAATCCATTCAATCAGTAGAGTATTAAAACAGTTTTGGAGCACAATATCCCGTTAAACAAGCGAAATTGTAAATGCGAGTTACAATTCCGCTACACTAATGCAAAGGTAAGAAAATAAATAACGAATGTATGTCTCAAAACTGATAAACCTTTTCAAACTGGTTTTTTAGTTTGTTAATTATATTGCTGCAAATATCTATATAAGAAGGTTCTCATCTTAGGGCACTATTGAATCTGAACAGAGCAGCATTCAAGATGTTTCTAAAAATTGCTTTATTCTCTTTTACATTGTATTTAGTCAATTCGTCCGTTGCTTTTGCAAATTACACAGGTAAGAACAAACATACATTGACAAAAATTGGTGACTTGAAACTGTTAACTTTTTCGGGTTTTCAGCTGAAGAACCCGAAAAACTCACCAGTTCCAAAGCCAAAAAAATGGTTTTATTGTACCTTTTTTACACAATTTATTTTTGGCCTTTTGTTAAATTGTTTTGAGTCCCATGTGTATCACTTGATAATTTTAGAATATGGCTTAGACGGCAAAAATGTTTATGGAGAGACGGAGGATGAAATTATAGATCCAGTAGCGGAAGGTTAGTGCATGTTATATGGATACTTATGGAGATTTATCGCTTGTATCTTTATTCGAATGTAGCTTGTAATTTTTTTAAATTTTAGAAGACGATTCAGAAGACTACGATTCTACTTCGGAAGTTCTATCGGATAGCGCAAGTTCCAAGGCGACAGGTAAGTGACGCAAAGTGTCTTCGGATATTAAAATTAAATGCTATTTTTTCACCCTTTGTTGCTGTAGCGAATTCGCGATGCTGTGCCGAATCAAAGACGTATATTATCGGGAAACAGCTCGTAAAGCACGCCGCAGCATCTACTTTGTGCCAAAGAATTGGAATGGAACTAGCGACCGTGATGTCACCAAAAGAGGAAAGAGCTTTAGTAAAGACTTGGAAATCCTTTGGAGTTGGCAGAGGCCTGGCAGGTTTGTTACCATTCTATTGCGTAAATAATTGGATAAATACACCAACCAAATGTATTTTCTATTATCAACAATCGTTCCTCTTGCAGCTCATGAACAGAGAACAGTTTGGCTGGGAGGCATCAGATGTCCGGAATGTTCCAGCGAATTTATTTGGGATCCAACTGGAAAGCCCGTAGTTTATACACACTTTCAAAAAGACCAGCCAAACAACGTGGGTAAATCTCAGAACTGTTTGCTATTGCAATATGGTTTATATAAATTTAACGCAACTCAGAAAAACTCTTTCGGTTGGAACGATTATGATTGTCAGACCAAACAACGGTTTGCCTGCCAATCGCGTTGTTGTTCTAACTAACTTCCTACAGCTGCAGTCAACATTTATATAGATAATATATTGACTGGTTAAGTGTGCAACTTGCTAATGAAAATATATACATGAACAATGCCGAAAAAATCAACTAAGCTGTATTTATTTACACATATATCCATATCCTAGTAAAAAATCAGTGTTCAATCGCTGCACTAGAAACAATGCCAGTATTCTACCAAGTATGGAGGGACTTTTTCCTTCGTTGGGCGTTTTTCACGATGTTTCCCAAACCAGATTTTGCCCATAGCGGCAATTTAGGGCGACGATCAATAAGTCCAACAGGATCGATAGGAGCGTAGGCGCTTTTTCTGGATAAAAATCCACTGCTTGCCTTAGAATCAGTAACTACTTGGCAGGAACCACCATGGACAAGTGAAAGAATGACCAGAAACACGAAGAACGCACTAACTTTGGTTATTTTCGCGCTTAGCTCCATTGCTGCTGTTGTAAACTGTCTCATAAAATCACTTTTGCGACAATTTATATCATCTGCCTGAAATTCCCCGCGAAGGGGACTCACATTCATTTTATTTGCCCACAATGACTAACCGAAGCATGGGACATGCTAAAGAACAAACAATGATAAATTCGTGGCTTTTGAACTTCCATATTTGCTACGCAAACACTTTAGCCGTGTGGCCGACAAAAACTCTTTAGGGAAAATTGTCAATAAACTAGCTAAATAAAGCCTGTAGAAATGAAGTTTTACGAAATAAAACGATAAACACTCGATGAGCGCAAGAAGCGCGCAAATTCGCCAAAGAAAAAACATTTCTGCGGTAACAAAAGAACATGAATTCATTCATCTCATTTGTATCTGCAACTCATGCGCGCACACACTCACCTTCACATTGCGGATGGTACCGTTATGTATAATAAGTAAGTACCATCAGTGTGAAGTACCACATGTTTCGGTTCCAATGTCAGTGGATTGAGGATATTTGGGTGAGAGTGCGAAGAAAATGAGTGAACAGAGTCATGAAAGCAGCGCTAAAGAGACTGATTGCGAAGGGGAGGCTGAACCTAAGGTAAAAATGGGGGCAAAATCTGGGTATGCACTTAGAGGGAAAAGTAGGTGAAGAGTCTGGGTCAAGAATATGCTAAAGCCGCCAAACGGTTCAATTAAAGAGGTTGTTTGGTGTTGCTGCTTGCTGCGTTTCACTCCAGACAAGAGGCTAATTTAAATCTGGATCAATTTGAGCCTTGGAACGTTTATTTTCGAGCAAATAGTGCGAATGAAACGTTCATTTATGGTTGTTGTTGGTTGTGTTAGGGCGGATCGAGAGCCTCATGACCGATGTCGATGAATATGTCGATATTTTTCTCTAATTTAATGTATAATTGAAGAAAATAAATACTTTGTACGATGATGGCAAACACTAACGCGATTGACACGCATATTGTGAACATTTTGCGATTATTATAATTATATGGGGCATCAGATTCTTCAGTATGAATGAATGAAGTAATGAATGAATTAGTAACTCTCTTAATACGGCCCCGATTTGGACCATTGAAAATTCGTTCTAAAACGAGTGGTTTGGTCTAAAAATCGTATTTTGCAAACTTGAAATCAGGTGGGAATCTTGAACGTCATAAGAGTTTGAAAGCCGAAAAGACGATTTTTCAAGACAAATGTTATCAATGTGTTCTTTGTGAATTTAAGGTCGATTTTCTTTTGGAAAAACAGCTGTTTTGCATGTGGAGATTGTCTGCGTAAGTGTAAATATTGGTCCGATTTGGACATTTTTAAATATGCATTTATAAAGTGTTTGGGCCAATAAGAATGACCTGAATCCTGATCTGAAACTTCTGTTATGTTTTTCAATGAGTTCGACGTGAGCTGAAAATGATGTAAAATTTAAGACATTTTGAGAACATTTTCATTTTTTTCCTAGTTACATACGTTGGGATTAAGGATAATTTGGCGCTAAAATATGAAAACATTTTCAGCGCATGGCGCCCATATAAAAGTCGATCAAATACTCGCCTTAGGTAGAAAAATCTCCAAGTCCAAGTGCTCGGAACTCTGGCCTGACCGCTACCTAGTAGGCGCATGTAGACTTGATGGCAGCGATGTTTGACGGCAAACGTCAAAAGTTCTCAATTCATTAAAACCCGTTCAATTCCGATAAATCGCACTTTCGGCCGGGAAAATACCACAAAACGATGAAGTGGAACTTTGTCTTTGAGAAAATGTACACTTTAGCTCACAAAACGGCGTAAAACCCGGAATTTTTCAAAGTCTTGACGGAGCGAAGCGCAAACGGTCCGCGTCATCCCAACTTTGAAACTGACTTTTTCGCTAGAATGACATCCGAGTTGACGTGTATTTGACAGATTCTGTCTCGAAACTATCACTTTCAGCATATTTCCAACATTTTCGATACTTTTAGAAGCTTTTTCCGACAAACTAGGGCATATCTTATTTTCAGAGAACCCATGTTGAATGGAGTCCCTTTGTAGAGCGTCTTTTCAGCACCTACTGGGGCCTTTCGTTGCTTTTTGGGGGCGTTTCTATGTTAACCATCCTGTTCATTGCGGCAGATGAATGCAGACAATGCTTTAACAAGCCCGTGGATGTAGCTGAAGAGTCCTCCAAAACGTTCTGGGTTTATGGAAAAAACTCCGAAGGGGGCCATCTGAAGGAGGTTTACACGGTGTTGGAGCGGCTGGGGTACCAAAAAACCCAAAACCCAGGTACACCTAAGCGTTTTTGTCAGGCAAAAAAATGTTGTGGGTTTTTCAGGGGGCGATTGGGACCTCCTATGGGCCCACGACTACCCATTTCGGGCCCTTCAAGCACAGCTAAGTCATCTGAAGCCCCATCAAAAGGTCAATCACTTTCCTGGATGCGGCTACATAACCAATAAAGTGGATTTGGCTACCAGCGGTCTACGCTACATCCCGCCCGCCTTCAAGCTTCCGCAAGACAAAGAGAAGTTGCTGCAGTTTGCGAAAATGAATCCGAATAAAACGTTTGTGCAAAAGAACAACGACCATAGGAACATCAAGATAGAACAGCTGTCGAACATCGATCTGGACAAGAGCGGGAGCTTTGTCCAGGAGTTTGTGGATAAGCCCCTGTTGCTCAGCGGACACAAGTTTGATATTGGGATCTACACCGTTGTTACATCAATCGATCCTCTCAGGGTGTATATTTACAATGGTGAAGCCTTGCTACGGTAGCGAACATAATGTTAAACGGTTGAAACGATTTCTGGACTTTTTCGCAGATTTAAGCCCGGAAAATATTTCAACCGATGTTTTAACCAGCCGCGAAAACCTTCCGGTCTTGATATAATCCCAAATTTTTGCCTTAGATTTTGCCCGACAAAATATTACCCATTCGATCCAGCAAATCTGGATAAGTACGTGGTAGGAGACGATTATTTACCCATATGGGAGGTGCCAGCTGTAGACTATTACTACAACCAATTAGGGTTTGGAATGCGGGAAAGTCTGAATGCCTACCTAAGGAGTCAAGGCAGGGACCCGAGTGTGATCTGGACGCAAATTGAAGACTCTATTCGAACGGTTTTAATAGCCAAAGAGCCTCTAATTGCCTACGTTCTTAAAAGGTATGAAATAATTTCAGTTTTCCGTACATAAACCGCATTAATTTCAGGTTCAGGCACAAAAGAAACTTCTTCGAAATGATGAGGTTCGACTTCGTAATCGATGAAGAACTGAACATTTACCTATTGGAAGCCAACATGAGCCCCAATTTATCATCCTCGCATTTCCCACCAAATCGACTCCTCTATCAGCAGTTGCTGTATAACGTTCTTGGATTGGTCGGAGTAGGACAACGGATTCACAAGAACACTCTCGAAGTAAGGTAATAAGTACCACACCTAGGAGAAACTATTGCAAAAATATGTTCCCGAACAAATTGATTCCATCCTGAAAAATGCGCGATTTTCAATGCCCTTTTCTAGGTCCAAAGAGGAAGAACTGATGATAGTTTCCGAGAAACAACTGGCTACATATCCAGAAAAATGCAACAGTCCATTGTGTAGGAGCAGTTGCGTATCTCCCGACTGCCAGCTTTGCAAGCCTTGCCTATCGCCGGAAACTAAGCGCTATTTGATCGAGGCTTTTAAAGAGCATTTGCACCGCGGCGACTGCAAAAGAATATTTCCCCCTGTTGAGGTAAGCCGAAGACACGATTAATTTTCCTGTAGGCTTAAATCCATGTCTTTAGATAAGGGACGAGGCACTAAAAGCGGTAGAGGACAGTTACTCGGCGGAAAATCAACTTCACTACAGTTGGTTTAAAGGAAAATGCCTTTTGGACAGCACTTGGTGTTGATTTTATTGAAATCTTTTGCCGAAAGGATGAGGGAGTAGATTTCTTAGATGGAATGTGAAGGGGGCGTCCTTAGATGGAATGTATACATGGGCGGATCCAGCTTTAAAGTCAGGGGGGGGGGGATGTAGAAAAAATACAGTTTTCTGTTATACGCAAGATTATTGCAAAATTTCATGTTTTCCGTCCCGTTTTGCATGCTTCCCGGAAGCAAAATGAGCAAGAACGCTCGTTTTTACATCAATCCAGAGATAACTAAATGGCCTTTTTTCGAAGTTTCTCAAGAACCATTCGAGCCACAGAATTCGTTTTGGCATCGTTGGATAGAGAATTGAAAACTCGATTCAG
>NW_026018814.1:1234017-1237800 GCF_020466585.1 Dendroctonus ponderosae
GTGCAAGATTATGCCAAAATTCCATGTTTTCCGTCCCACTTTTGCTCATTTGTACATCATTCTAGAGAGAAATAAATGGCCTTTTTAGAAAGTGAACCATGTATGGGGAAATGTTGGCAGTTTTCTCAAAAAATGCTTGAATTCAAGAAGTTTTAGATGTGCATGTTTTTTTTTGAGTTGCAAAATCCACTTGAACATGACGCTGCTTTTTCCGAAGTTTCTCAAGAACCATTTGAGCCACAGAATTCGTTTTGGCATCGTTGGATAGAGAATTGGAATGTATACTGTACTAACAGCAAAACCACTTTATTATTAGTTTAACAGTACAAATATTTTTATTGAGTATTTACCTTATTTTATCCTTAAACAAAACAGAACAACCTTTCAACTAAGGTTCTGCATTTGAGGATCCAGTTCCACTATTTTCAGGGATTTTGCTGTGCATCTCGGTGCTCAACGATATCACCTTCTCATTGAGTTTGGCATTGTGCTCTTTGAGATAGTGAATTAAATCGGCCTAGAACAAATGATAAATATTGCTGTTTTAACAGTGCCACTTTTTACGATTTGCTGCACAGTGGAATTTGGATCGGAGAAAAACCTGTTCTTGCAGCGATCCGAAGAATTCTAGTTTACCTGTTTCTCCAAAAACTCGATCACTTTGCTCCCTAGCTCTCCGTAGCCAACCTCAATTTGAGAGAATATGGCTGGATTAAAGGAAGCCAGCCATTCACTGTTGTACACATCTGCCTGTGGTTTCTGCTTATTGAAGTTCACGATTTTCACTGAAATTTGTTCACTGAATGGTTGTTTGCTTAGTGGAAACACTTTGGAATATTTCTTACTTATGTAGCTAATGTTCACGCCAGTAATCACGCAGAATTCCACAGTAATCAACGCACATAGGTAAGCTCTCGGTGATAGAGTGCCCCCATTCAGGCATATTTCGGAAAAATTATCGGGATAGTAATGTTGCATCAAGGTCTGGACAAATAGAAGCACCACAGTCCATAAGCTTACTACAACTAGAGGTAAGCTGGCGTGACACTCGACGCTTTTGTAGAACTGCAAGTAGCCATTTAGGCGCACTTTATTGTGGAGGAATTTAGTCAGCAAGTGCATAATCTGGAAGTGAAGTGATTTAGCAACAGGTCATCAATCTGGTGGTTTGATGGCTTACAAAAGTGATGATCCATAGAGCAACATGAAGATAGATTATAATAAAATACTCTCGGCATTTGCTGCCAGCGTCCGGATGGACTACTGCATACACAATAGCAACAATATCAAGAATCAAAGTAACGAGCAGGTGAAAACTGAAGAGTGGCACAGTGGGGACCTCCTGGAAGCCTCCAAAGGAGTCCCAAAGTGGCATAAGGTTGTCTCTATCAGCCATATTAACAGATTCGCTAAAAAATGTCGCTCCCTGGAACGCAATTGAGCACCTCAATTGTTGCTTGTCTAAATGGGGAATCCACTCACTCCAGAATTAGTATTGTAGCTCCTGGATAAACTGACCATAATCAGTCATTTTCACTGCCGCAAATAGAACTTATATATAGAGATTCCGAAGTTTCACTGTCATCAACGGTAAATGCTAAATACATGCGTATGTAATTAGCATTCATACAAAGAAAACGTGGGTTTGATAATATTTATCAATTCAAAGTTATTTTCCGCTCTGACATTGGCGTTTTAGGTTAGGTCGTCAAAGTGGAAGTTATACGGTGAAAGTTTTTGGAGTGTTGTTATGATTGGTTTCAGGGTGACTTTCACGAGTTTCCTGAAAAAAACTGGCTGGAGCTGCAGCTACAGAAGCATGGGCTACATCAAGACAAAGGGGTATATTAAATGGACATTTTAATTTTTTGGAGGTTAACTCCTGACTTTATTTTACCAAAGGAGTTGTGCACGAACATGATGATTTGCATATAAAATTCGTTAATTAATGCGGTATTTTTGCATTAATTAATAGACATACTCTGATGTTGTGATATTGTCAACATCAGTGTTCTGGTTTTACGACAAGTGGCAGTCAGCTGTAACCTCAACCACATAAATTGTTTAATCTAATCTGCACAAACCCCAGGATTATTTTCCTTTATCACTATTGAAACATTTCATGTCTTCCCATTAGTCTCGTCAGAACAGTTTTTCAGTTCGGAATTGAGTTTTCGTATTTATTTCTTCTGTTTTGGTGTGTTGCATTCAGGATGGGAAAGGCAGGCCTTAGCCCTTTAGATCCAAGCTCGTTTTCACGACCTGGTAAGTGATGGACCAAAAACTGCCCTTAAATATGACTGATTCCCTTTTAGAGCTGGTCAAAGTGACGAATATTGCACTCAATTTAAATGTGAACTTTGACAGGAAAGTTCTCTCAGGCAGCACTCAGCTTACGGTGGAAAGAGTCGATAAGTCCGCTAATGAAATCGTAAGTAGCTGTGCCAAAGTAAATTGTCTACTTTGTTATAAAAGCAATCTATATACATATTTCGAATAAAATCATCCGAAACGTTTCAGATTCTCGACACTTTAAAACTCCATATCGCATCAATCTACGACGCGGATACCAAAGAAAAACTGAGCTTTGAATTAGCTGAGCCGGTGGCTGAATATGGCTCCAAACTAACAGTTCAATTGCCTGAAGTTGTAAAGGACAGGCAGGTTTATTCCGGCTAAATATTGGCCGGCTAGTTTTATTTTGGAAATTTTACAGTTACAAGATTGGCATTGAATATGAAACAAGTCCCGATGCAACAGGCCTTCAATGGCTTTCTCCGAAAGCAACGGCGGGGAAAAAACATCCTTATCTATTCAGTCAATTTCAAGTAAGTGAATATGATAAATGCCACTTAATGATAACTGAATTTAGCATGTTAATCAACCAATTGATTCTAATCTAACGTAAAATGTTCCAAGTAGTTTTCATGATGATGAAATGATAGTTTACAAATACACTGTATATTTTTTTGAATATTTCCGATTTTTCATCTGGGGGTTGTCGAAGAAGACGACAATTAACCTGTTAAGGGTTATTTAGTCTTGGAATGTATGTATAATAATTATTTTTTTACAGCCTACACATGCCCGCTCCGTTTTACCCTGTCAAGACACTCCAGGAGTCAAAACCCCATACAACGCAACAGTAAGTTCAAGTTTTTACTGCTGAAATTCTGCAAAATAAATAACGGCTGACGTTTCGCAAGCGTGAGTGGCTTGCATCTTCAGAGCAAGGGCGGNGGGGGGGGGGGGTCATGAGTATCATGACCCCCACATTCAATTCTCTATCCAACGATGCCAAAACGAATTATCTGGCTCGAATGGTTCTTGAGAAACTTCGAAAAAAGCAGCGTCATGTTCAAGTGGATTTTGCAACTCAAAAAAAACCACGCAAACCTAAAACTTCTTGAATTCAAGCATTTTTTGAGAAAACCGCCCTCATTTCCTTATCGATGGTTTACTTTCTAAAAAGGCCATTTACTTCTCTCTCGAATGATGTACAAATGAGCTTTCTTGTTCATTTTGCCTCCGAGATATGAGCAAAAACGAGACGGAAAACATGGAATTTTGGCATAATCTTGCACCTAAGTGTGTGATATTCAAATTTTGCTTTCTGGGTCAAAACTACTCGAATTTCCTCAGTCACGTTGTCACGACTGAATCGAGTTTTCACTTCTCTATCCAACGATGCCAAAACGAATTCTGTGGCTCGAATGGTTCTTGAGAAACTTCGAATAAAGGCCATCTCTGGAATGATGTAAAAACGAGCGTTCTTGCTCATTT
>NW_026018814.1:1237850-1241283 GCF_020466585.1 Dendroctonus ponderosae
TTTGCTTCCGAGAAACATGCAAAACGGGACGGAAAATATGAAATTTTGCAATAATCTTGCGCCACCCTTGCACAAAACGACGATAATTTTTCTAATTTCATAGACAACAGGAGACTGTATTTTTTCTACTTGACCCCCCCTGACTTTAAAGCTGGATCCGCCCCTGCTTCAGAGTGGCTTGTTCGACGAAGCGCTAGTCCGCCGCCCAAAATACTCTCTAGTTTCAAACAATGCCGCGACAATTTTTTATGTTTTAGATTTCCGCTCCTCAGGAATTCACGGTTCTGATGTCAGCCATTAGGGACGGTAGCAAAGAGCTACACGGCGGCAAATTGTCTCATTTCGTCCAGAAAGTGCCGATGCCTTCATACCTTATTGCACTTGCCGTGGGTGTTTTGGAGTCCAGACAACTGGGCCCCAGATCGCACGTCTGGTACCAGTCTACTACCAACCTTCTTTGCGGCTGAATAATTCAAATTACTTGGTTTTAGGTGTGAGAAGGAAATAATCGAAGAATGTGCTTACGAATTCGCCAATACCGAACACCAGCTGAAGACTGCTGAAGAGCTTTGCGGGCCATACGTTTGGGGGATTTATGACTTGCTAGTCTTACCGCCGAGCTTTCCTTATGGCGGCATGGAAAATCCTTGCCTGACTTTTGTGACTCCTACTCTCCTAGTAAGAACTTTGCAAAATAACGCATCTCGGGTCACGAAACTTTATTTGTTCAGGCAGGCGATAGAAGTCTGGCTAACGTGATAGCGCACGAAATCGCTCATAGTTGGACG
This sequence comes from Dendroctonus ponderosae, assembly GCF_020466585.1. Lineage (NCBI taxonomy): Eukaryota > Metazoa > Arthropoda > Insecta > Coleoptera > Curculionidae > Dendroctonus > Dendroctonus ponderosae. Next base: position 1,238,639 of record NW_026018814.1, read on the forward strand.
GGAAACTTGGTGACCAATCGCAACTTCGAGCACTTTTGGCTGAACGAGGGGTTCACCGTGTTCATTGAAAGGAAAATCAAAGGAAAACTTGAATCGCCACAAAGTCAAGACTTTGATGCCTTCACGCATGTTAGCGTGTTAAATGAAACAGTCAGTAACTTTAACCTGTAGAAAACTGAATGTATGTTTTAACCCTTCAACAGATTAATTTGATGGGGAAAACGAATCCTTTGACTCAGCTGGTTATTAACCTTGATGGGGTACATCCAGATGATGCATTTTCTACAGTTCCCTATGAGAAAGGGCAAACATTCCTTAGGTATTTAGAAACTACAGTCGGAGGACCAAGTAAGTAAACACACACGCACGTAATTGAAACTGATTTGAAGCTTTACAGCTGAAATGGAGCCATTTCTTCGATCGTACTTCGATAAATACAAATATCAGTCCATAGATACCGACGTGTTCAAGTCCTACTTTGAAAGTTATTTCAGCGAAAAACCTGCCATATCAGAAATAGACTGGCAGAGTTGGTTGAGTAAGCCCGGCATGCCGCCAGTGATTCCCGATTATGATAAATCCCTCGCTGTAATTTGCAATGAACTGGCTGATAAGTTCACCAGTTGGGATGGAGAAGGCCCTTTGCCCATAACTCCAGAAGACAAAAACAAACTGTCTACTTTCCAGGTCATTTATCTGATTCAGTCCATCTTCGAGAAACCGGCCGAGCCAATCGGAAAACTGCAAGCTTTGAATAACGTTTTCGATTTTGACAATGTGAAAAATGCGGAAATTAAATTCATTTGGCTAAGGATCGGCCTAAAGGCCCACTGGGAAGAGAAAGTCGATCCTGTGCTGAAATGGATCAATGTTATCGGGCGCATGAAGTTCGTCAGGCCATTGTATAGGGACTTGTATAACTGGGAAGCGATGAGATCAAAAGCCATTGAAAACTTTAAAGCCAACAGGCAGAATATGATGCATGTGTCGGCCTATACTTTGGCCAAAGATTTGCATATTAACGAGTAGGATTTGCGATTTAGGACTGTTGACGATTCATTTGCAATGAAATGATTTTGTACCAGTTTGTTTCATTTTACACTTGACCAAAAGTATTAAGTTGTTTATTGAATACACCCGTGAATTGTCAATATGTAATTTTGGAAAATTCTGGTCCAAGCATTAGGTTTATTTACATTCTATAACATTATTAAACGGAACATTGTTTATGGTTGTTTCATTCAATTTCAACACACTTGTGATCATGTTAAAAACAAAAAAAACTCTATTAAATAACTAACATTATGCTCGGAATCTATCTGACAACATAATCTTTAGGATAGTCGATGACCTTTGGCGCAGTTTGGACCTCTTCCTCAGAATAATGATCCAATCGTTTAGGAACCGGTCTTATCTGTCTTATTTGATTCGAAACATTTCCCAGTAATTCATTGGGAACGTTGGCATCGGGGAAAATGTGTAACCTTTGCATTGTGTACCTTCGTTGTAGGTTCCCGTCCATTCCGTTATAAACTGCCTTTCGCATTATCTAAAAGATAATTGTCTTGGTTGATTCCCAGTTTTGTCGCTTTAGTTTGTTTAAGAGCTCTGAGGATGTTTGAAAATTGTTCAAATATCAGCTCGCTGCTTTGTGTCTACCGGTGAGCGTTGTGAATATAAAACGGCGTTTAGCTTACCATTGTGGGATCCTTAGTATGCAGATCCCAAGCTAATGTCCATGATGCTCCGCCTGGATATCCAGTGTGATGGAAATATACTCGCTTTTGCCATTCGTTGCCTGGTAAGGCGATGTCAGCACTATTGATCAAAATTACATGATCCCCACAGTCATCTAAAGCGACAAAAGAATTATAAATAAACGTACTTCAGTTCCGTTTGCCCAGTGGAATCAAAGGTCAAATTAAACTTATTTGAAAGTTGCATTGCCCAGCTTTCTGACAATTCATTTAAATTTAGTAGTGCGTTGCCCTTGAATGAAATTTTCTGAAAGCTTGGTGATCAAATCAGAAGTTCCTCTCTCGGAAGACCACAACTGATTGATACTTAACATCTTCACAGCACTTTTCAGTCGAGAATACCATCCCAGTTTTAAACTAATTTATAGGAACTTACTCATGGGGTGATAAATAGGCTTATACAGCCCCATTAGGTACTTCTTCAGAAGTTGTGCAGAGTCAAACGGGTTTTGCCAAGTAGCGTCGTATATGTGCCATATCCTTGCAAAGGTTGCCCATTGCTTAGAAGACAACAGAACTAGTTAAATTGCTGGTTTTCTGTTCTTAAACTTACCTGAACTCTTTTTAAAGCAGACATATCCAAAGCTTTTGCTGAAAATGTGGGGTTAGAGCTAAAATTAGAGAAAAAAGTAAGGTTGTGTTAGCGCCCATATAGATATTTTCCCTTCAATTGGGCGTGGTTGTGCTACATTATTGTTGTTGATAAGTTCAATATTGTTGAGGCGGATTCATTTTTTTACAAACTTCTTTTTGGGTATTTTGCCTCAAAAATTTTTGTCTTTAAAAAGGACATAATTTCCTCACGTCTTTTATTACAGTTTGATAAATAGTGCTCCTATTTCGCAATAAGAACGAATTATTTATCAAAAAGTAATCAAGAACTATCAC
>NW_026018814.1:1241485-1247540 GCF_020466585.1 Dendroctonus ponderosae
AATTTGGATAATTATTGAAATTTAGAATTTCTTTTATAAATTGTTTTTCTTTGGAAAAATTAGATTGATTACAAATTATTTTGGCTCTATCATATAGACTTTTTACGATAGCTTTTTTAACCATTATCGGGTGATTTGAGGCGAAATTCAAATATCGGTTAGTATGAGTAGGTTTTCCATAGACCAAGGTTTTGAAATTGGCTACATTTTTCTGAATTAGTATATCGAGAAAAGAAATTTAGTGATTTTGTTCTTTTTCAATAGTGAATTTAATTGTTGGTTCTGTATTATTCAGATAAGATAAAAATTCATCAAGTTTTTGTTCGCCATGACTGTAAATGGAGAAAACGTCATCAATATAACGCCATTGGTTTAAATTTGTAATTATTAATGAAAGTTGATTCAAAATTTTCCATAAATAAATTACTAAAAAATGGGGATATTGGTGACCCCATAGTCATTCCAAAATTTTGTTGATAAAAATTGTCATTGTATTGAAAGTAAGTTGACTTTACAAATATTGTTAAAATTTCAATAATAGTGTTAATGCTTAGTTGTGTGCGTTCTTTAAGATTGGTGTCATTTTGTAATTTTTGTTTGATGATATCTTAAGTTTTCGCACATTTCAACATCAAACTTACTATTTCTGGTGGTTTGGATTTATGTCTATGCCTGATAATTTTTGAAAAAAATGTTCAGAATTTTTAATATAGGAAGTTGCGTTATTTAATAGGGGATTTAATTTTTTTTAAAGAGAAAAAAAGTTTTTAAATTTTTGAGGCGAAATACCCAAAAAGAAGTTTGTAAAAAATTATTGTTGTTGTTGTTGTTGATTTGAAGCCAGATCTCAAATCTGATTCATAGATATATTTTATTATTCGCTATCTACTTACACACTTAAAATAATTTGGCTTTTAATGCTATTTTATAATTATCGTTCAATTTTCTCAACGTGGTTGCACAATTTGAAGTGGCAACGCTGTTGAGAAAATTGAGGTTGTCAACTGATGGAAAAAAGAAAGCGGAAGAGTTTGGGCTCGTGGTTTGCTTGGCAGCCATTTTGTGCTGTGTTGTTTAAGGTGGTCCGTTATCAGGAATAAGTTTCACGGAAAATTGACTACAGCCGAGTATCCAGGTGCTGTGTAGAGTGTAAAGTATGTTGTTTTCCTTTATAGTTGATTTGTTGATATATTTGGTGCAGGACGTTGCATAATTCGAGTGTTTTGCATTGTGTTTTTAGGAAGAGGAGTGCCGTGTCATCCATTGTGTGGACAGTTAATAGATGTGTTGAGTGCGTATGAACAAAGCAAAGGACATCATAACTGTGAGGATACCAAATCCAAGCATGAAACGAAGTAGTGATAGAGATACTCCGCCACGGAGCAAACGATCTCGATCTAGCATGGGGCGCTACGACGATAGTTCTGATGAACGAGTGACTCCCGAGCGCATTCGAAGGCGTAGTAGCAGAGGCCGTTCCCCAAGTCCGCGTAGGTACGTGTCTCCTCACCGCGAAGAGTACGTGAGGGCGACAGAAAGAGCCTATCCATACAAGGTTCTGTGTGTTAGTGCTCTGCACCCGAAGGCTAGTGACGAAGTTATCAAAGACACTCTGTATAGGGAGTACAAAAAATACGGAGACCTAACCATTAGAATATCCCATGATGTCGATGAACGACTAGCGTATGTTTGTTTCCGAAGTTCGGAAGACGCCAGAGATGCAAAACATGCCAAGCCCCGTATTATAATCTACGATAAGGTGGCTTTAGTGGAAGCTGTGTATGAAGTGCCACGTGCCGCAGATCCTTACCGAAGTAGGCCTCGCTCACTCACGCCAGAGTATGATCGGTACCACTATGCGCGCTCGCCTGAACGGCGAATTCCGCTCGAAAGATACGACAGGGGGTATGGACCACCGCCCGGAACAGCCTTACACAGGGACTATAGAAGAGACGTTTTGCCGGTGCCCCATGATTATATTGGCAGGCCTCCACTTCACCATGGGCCTCCGCATATGGCTGCTGCCCACGGTTACGGTCCTCCGAGGCAGCATTCGCAGCGCCCACAATTTGATAAAAGCGATAGCAAGAAAGATAAATTCCCCAATTACCTTCATCATATCCAGCCTGAGGATGATCCTCTAGCAACACGCACTTTATTTGCCGGCAATCTGGAGATAAACATCACGGAGGAAGAATTGAGGAGAATTTTTGGCAGGTATGGTGTGGTGGAGGACATCGACATTAAAAGACCACCTCCAGGCACTGGAAACGCATTTGCTTTTGTGCGTTTTCACACCTTAGATATGGCCCACAGGGCGAAAGTGGAACTATCTGGACAATATATCGGTAAATTTCAATGCAAAATTGGCTACGGTAAAGCCACTCCAACTACCCGAATATGGGTGGGTGGTCTAGGAGTGTGGACATCCATCCCACAGCTGGAGAGAGAGTTCGACAGATTCGGAGCAATCAAGAAAATCGAGTATGTTAAAGGAGATAATCAAGCGTATATTCTGTACGACAGCATCGATGCAGCCCAGGCTGCAGTGAAGGAAATGCGCGGATTTCCTCTCGGTGGCCCGGACAGAAGATTAAGGATTGACTTTGCGGATGTTACACCGGGCGTCCCATACAAGGCCAAGTCCTCCTATCCCCATGATTTGCCTCCGGACGACTACAGAAGAGTCGAATATGGAGACTACGATTACGAGAGAGGTTACGGATATAGGGACAGGCCGTTGCCTTATCCGGAAAGGAGAGGTGCTCGCTACCCGGAGGGCGAGGTGGATGAATGGGGCCGTACGAGAGATCCAGAGTACAGGCGTTCAGGCTCTGGGGCGGGAAGGTCCAGGTCCAGGTCTCCTAGAAGATCTCCAGACTCTGATTCCGACAGTGGCTCCCGCAGAGCAGGATTGCTCGCCTCTAGTAGAACGTTGCCGGAAGTTGCAAGAAAATGCACTACTATTTGGCAAGGAGCTCTGATACTAAAGAACTCTCTGTTTCCTGCAAAGTTTCATCTAATGGAAGGCGATACTGATATTGTCGATAGCTTAATGAAAGACGAAGAAGGTAAGCACCAATTGAGAATCACGCAGCGACTGAGACTGGACCAACCGAAACTAGAGGATGTGCAAAAGAGGATTCAGAGTGCTACTTCCCATGCTATTTTCTTGGGACTGGCGGGTTCCACGGCCTCCGTGACAAATGAGGACAGTTCGGTGCAAACAAGGCCGCTGAGGAACTTAGTTTCGTATCTTAAGCAAAAAGAAGCAGCTGGGGTTATCTCATTATTGAACAAAGAGACTGAGGCCACAGGAGTTTTGTATTCGTTTCCTCCATGTCCCTTTTCTACCGAATTGTTAAAACGCTCTTGTCCCAACTTGTCCGATGAAGCCATCAAGGAAGATCATCTAATTATTGTAGTGGTACGTGGTGGTACAGCCTAATTTTTTATTCACTGTTTTTTATTATTTCAACACATTTCTTTATATGTGTAGGGTTCAGTTACATACCTTGCTTTCATGGAAGTAGACAATGCAACGTCAGCTGTGGTGTGGATTGTTTTACATTTCGAGGTAGCTTTGCTGCCTAATCAAAATGCAATTAATCAGCTTGTTGCCGATCAATCGATTTTTCAATCCTAATGTCTATTTCGATAAAGCAATTAATTTTTGTTGAACAGTTTATTGAAAGTACAGACCGCCAGCCAAGTTAAATGTTGCATTTGTCTTCTTCTGCTTTCGGCTACTCACCAATTTTTTTAGTTACTGTGACTGCTTTATTAGAATTTCGCTTTATTTATTCTTGTTAGCCATGGGCTCTTTATACTCGTAATCGCTTATTTCTTTTTTTTATTGCATTGTCTAAAAATCAATACTTTAAGTTATGGAATATTAGAACTTATTTTTCGTCAAGGCCTATGGCGTACCTCAATTTGTTTGAAGCCACTTGAGTAATTGTTTTTAGGCCCATCCCTTATGAGATTTTGGGTCAAGTATTTTTGTAAGCGACTTTATTATAACTCTTATTTGATTTCAGGAAATTGGAGATCAGCGGTAAATTTGTTGTTAGCCATTTTGTGTAACATTCATAGTGTGTTGTAAAAAGATTGGACAAGCAGACATTGTAAAGCGCGGTGATGTGAAAATGCAAAGTGGCTTGCAGTTCTTTCTCATTGGTTTTGTATTATTTTGAATCGAGTAGTGAAACAAACTCGTTGGAACTCATATACTTTTTATTTCCGTTTTTTCTTTGCAAGGAATGTGAAAGAACTGTTCTTTAGTTAGTGTACTGGTGTATTAAAAATTAGACTTCCTGTACGTGCAAACTAAACTGACACGCAGTCGTGTGATCATAGTGCTAAGTTTGATCCTGTGCTAAGTTTGGTCATGTACTTGTTTATTCTGGTGTTAGTTTCTTAGCCCATTATGCTAAAATTATGTAGTGATGTGCAAATACAAAAAGTTCCATGAAATATCAGTGTTTTCTTCAGTTCCTTGCAAAGTGTGATCAATTTGATTGGTGAGTTGAGAACAATTATTTATTGGTGCACAGAATGTGTGATAATAAGTGAGTTTTTAATTAGCTCTTGCTTCTGTCGTTCACCTGTGTGATGATAATAGGATTTGTTTTATGGCTGTGAATATTTGACTCATTTTTAGGAGTTGGCTAGGTTTTATGTAATTAAAAATATCACTATATTAACCATCAGTGGCCTAAGTAAGTGAGGAATCAATCACTTAAAACCCAAGGTATTTTCGTTCAGAAAATTGCTTGGTTCAAGTGAACTCAGCTTCATCCAAGTGTGTTTCTGAACGAAACTTCCTTGAATTTTAAGCAAGTTTATTCCTTGGACTGCGTGGAATCCTGTACAATTCCTTATCCATTTCCAAGATAAAAAAGTTGGTGCAGTACGAGACCGGCCGAAATAAACAACGTTTTTATTGCATAACATGCGGTTTTACTTTAGTTGATCTCTGGAAGTTTCGATTCAAAATATCCTTCCGTTAGCAAAAATTGTTATTTTCTAAATTAAACCTGATTAAACCTTCCATCATCTGAAACGGAGCTTTTATATGGTAAACTGCAGTTATTTTCTGGTTAAAATACTGTTTATGGTATAGGGTTCCAATAAATGAAGACTGAATAAATAAACTTCCAAATCTGTGCTTCGATTGGACAGTAACTTGCGTTATAAAAAACCATTTAGTGCTTTAAATAATTCAAGTATTGGCAACATTTCACTTCTAAAGAGCGAGCATTAATAAAAAAATTGTTTCTGAGTAAATCAATATTTATTTTGCATAACATATTTATAGAATGTGTAGTCCAATAATGTAGCAGCGACAAACATAATTAATACAGAAACGCTCTCTCAAAACATTAAACAATAAATGTACACATCGCTGCCTCCGCTCATCTAAATTGCGTTAAATAACTAGTTTTAGTCGCCCATTGTATCACACTTGCATAAGAGATTAACTGAACATTTTTTGCGCGCATTCGAACATAAATCTTCCAACCAAACCAATTATTCTTCGCAAAATATGGGCTTATCAAATTCGTTTAGGTTAGTTAGAAATTAATATTTTTCGCTATCAGCTTTTACAGCTGCTGCATTAGCAGAACAACTTCTGGTTTAAGATAAGTGACATTACCAGATGCTTTTATTTCTTCCTCAAATTTTGGATCCCATTGGAAAATCAGAATGGTGGCAGGAACCAGCCGAAGATCAACCAGCGTGACATCCAGGTCTTTTTCCGCAAACTTTTGGCCCGTTGGTAGATTTAGAAGAAATGGCAAACCGTCGAATTCCAAGTTCTCTCGGACGAAATCGAAGACATCGCCAAGCTTTTCATAAATGGAGAAGGTGCCCTGGAAGTTCAATTATGTAAGTTTTTACCATTTGAGTGCTATTTCAGTGATTTTGTAAAAAGGGGGTTTAAAATAAATTTTTGTTTTTTGTATCTATTGAAACCTTTCTTCAGTTATTTGAACTTACTTGTAAGTAGACGCCATCGGGAAATCTGATTCTGATCAGTGAAAATTTGTAT
>NW_026018814.1:1247850-1251667 GCF_020466585.1 Dendroctonus ponderosae
GAAAGCCTTCATGGTGTGATAAAATTGGAAATGTTTCGGTTTTTCGCAATATTTGCGTGGGAACGGGATTTTTTTGTGTAGCAGAATGCGTCGTTAAAACAATTCTACTTTCCTCATGAAGCACCTTGAATTATTACCTGGTTTGTTGTTCCCGTTTGATTTCTTCGGCTGATATAGCGTAGAACTCTTTCGGCAGGTCTAAGTTGACTGCCGCCTGCGCTGGAGTTAAAACTTGCGTATTTCTGTCCAACTCCAACTCTATTCGGTTTTCCGACTTAAGGGCATCGCGTAAAATCTCCAATGTGTCGATTCCTTCTGCATTTTCTTGGGACCATACCAAGAAGTCCTCCTCTGCGCCATTGTGTTCCAGTTTTTGCTGTCGAAACCCGGCGGCATGTAGGAACTCGGTGGCCCCAAGCACTGGGACGACTTTATCGGCAAATGCTGCGTTGGAGCATCGGATTCTGTGAAATTTCGTCTCTGATGGATTGCCGATAATGTTGTCGATGTATCTGCAGAGGATGTTCACGCAGTCTTGTACCTGGATGTTCAACAATCTGCAGTTAGGAAAGCGATGATTATTGGTCTTCATTTAGTTACCTTTGTTCTGTTGTAATTGCAAGAATAGATAATCAAACAGGTTGTTAAAACAGCCTCGTGCTCTAAAGCCGTCATTAGGAACTCCTTGATTTTTATCCTCCACTCTTCTCTGCTTAAGATCTCGTCGCTAACAAATGGGCATTTGAAGTACACCCCTGCAATGGTTAAAGAAAGATAAGTATTTAAGTGAAGCGGTAGAATTGCAAAGCCTGCCTTTTACAGCCAAATGAGGCGACGCCTCCGATTCAGTTTGCTTTGGCCCTGAAGGCACCTCAGTGGCGTCTGTGTTTCGGGAGTCAAATTCCCTTCGAACCACGTCCTGGAGTGTGCTCAAAGATATTTTGGTATTGGTGCCTCTCTCCGGGTCGGACATGCGAGCCAATGCTGCAGCTGCAGACTGTCTGGTTACGTCCGATGGGGTGGATCTTTGAGGGGGCACATACTCGCCCTTCTTTCGAGAAGACACAGCGGACGTGGAGGATGATGGCGATTCGGTGAGCTTTCGACCAGGCCCTGCCTTTTTGAACTTCGCATCGGCCTTCGCTTTTTGGAAGAAATTCTTCACCTTATCAGCTATTTTCTCCGACATGTTAAATTCTTGGGGTGTGTTCTTTGGGTAGCTTAAGTTTGGCGACGCTTGCCTTCAGCTCTTCAATCTCTTTTGTACTAGCTGTAAAACACACAGCGTCTGGTTATACGCACTTTAATGGCGTTGCATGAAAAACAAAGTCAATTTTTATCTTTCTTCATAGGGTTTGAAAGTGGAATAACTGTACTTACATAGCTTTATAAATCGATCATGAATCTCGTTGCCGTATCGCTGCCAGGCCAGAAAAACCAGCAGCAAGTTAAACAGCAAAATCCCAATGAAAATCTGGAGTAATCCCAGTTGGAAATCGTGGAAATCCAACACACCTGCTGTCAGCTGGTCTGGTTCTCGTAGTATTTCAACTGTATCCGATAAATACACTCCCAAAGTATTCAGGTAAATGAGCAGACCATCAATTATGGATGAGTTGGTGAAATAGTCGAATATTGAGGGCATTACTTGCCGCGGTTTGGACCCATTTGGAGAAAAACATATGATTTTGATATCTGTCATGAAATGAGCAACTTTTGACATTAGCGGGGCTTTGTTTCCGGAAATCTACCATGTTGTGCTTTCAAGTTGGCAGCACTGCCAAAAGATGCCGCAGAGCGCTGTAAAGTGGTAACTTCCTTGTGTCAGCTTGAATATAGTGAACGTCACCGAAAGTTGAGATTTTTCCCAATTTCGGTCTAAAAAGAGTGAAAGTAGTGGAAAAATAAGTGTTTTATGATCCGGATGGTCATCTGTAAGGATCTGGAATTTGTAATCGCTGGACGCAGCAATTACAAATCAGTTAAATTGTATTATCGGTTTGTAGTAATTGAGGATGAATATTTCTGAAACGAAACGTCGCCGACTGAATTTGAGAACAGAATCGTCATCTGCGCCCAAAAATCTACTGATGGGGTAAAATTCGTCCAATTTCCTCAAAAGTCAGTTTTTTACGCCTTTTCTGAGCTCTGGAAAATTTACTTTGAAAAAATTATTAATTCACCCAGTAATTGAATATACGGGGTCCTAAAGTGGAGAACACAGAATTATTTTTCCTCAGTGGATTTTTTGTACAAACTCAAATTTGGGAATAAACATAAACGGGGTGCTACCACATATGCCGTTTAATAGTGGAAATAGACATATTTCTGACACAATTTGATTATTAGAACAAATTAACGGGCTGTCCTTTGTCCCGTTTTTAATAATTTTGTATTCAGCTTTGGCGCTCTGTATGTCGAAAGACACTCTTGTATTAAACAATCATGTTTGCATTGTGGTATTATTTGGCATAGACACCCTGTACATTTAATTCCAGGGTTAATATGGGAGCATTCGATTATTTTTTTGAAATAAGGCAGATTCTTGTTTGGTTTAGCTAAAATGTATCCTCAATTAATTCAAACCAGTAATATTTCTTATCACCATTTCCTGTGACTGCTGGCTCTAAATGAATCAACAAAACCACAAGGTTAGTGGATATATTCCCTTTATTTTCTATTAAGTACACAATAAAAATATTAAAAACTAATTTCGTATGTTACATATATGTATATAAAATAAACTATAATTATAAACGGAAATAAATTAACAGATCCAGGGGAAATTAATTAATTGGGCAGTCAATTAGTATGAAATTAGGTTTTACCTACTAACGTGCCACCTCTGCCAACGTACAGGTTGGATAGTTACTGTCAATTTTCAATTGTTTTCGAGTTTACAGTCTGCATCTGAATATTGTGTTTTTTTTGTAAATATGACCACAAACATTCAATAAAAAAAAATCAGCAACAGACAGAACCCATGTGAGCATCGAGGCATGTTAATAAAGATCGCATAATACTGGATTGGCTGCAACAGACAAAAACAAAAACTGAAAAAATGAACATCGTTCAACAGTCTTTTAGATCAATTAGCCGCCATTCAAAAAAAGATACACGGATGTTATTTGCAAATATGCTCGTCAAACGATCGCACACAAGTCTTACATTGGACCTCACAACACCATTTGAATTTACATTCACACCGCTCTTTCACCACTGTTTTAATCGTGTTGTAACCACGCCCACAACACAATATGTTGCACCCGTCAATGTCTGGACTGGTTCGGTTACACGGCCGTCCTTTCGTGCCCAACGTTCCCCTCACGTCGTCTTTGACGCAGTAGTCCGGAGAGTCCTCCAAATAGACCAGATCGTAGGCCGTGGGAATTGTGATACGGGGATCTTTCAATTGGAGGCGTCCACGTCGATTCACTCGGACTTCTGTAGCGCCATCGTATTTGTCGCGAAGATAATCACCTGAAATCAAATGAATTTATCGTGAAAATTGAGAGAAAATAGGCGAGCGTGTCCTCGGACTAATGTTAATGTTTGTGAATATATCGATCGGTTCTATTTTGAAAGTGTGCCGATCAAAAGAAATCAATGTTGACTGTTGCTCCCAAACAAATCGGCATTTATGCAAAATGCTGAGCGAAATAAGGCAAGGGAGCAGCTTTCAGGAGTGTTATTTTCAGGTCAAAACCAGCTGAATCCCTACCAACTTATAGGACTGTTTTTTTCCTTTCAACGTTTTGTATTGATTTCGGTCCAATATCAATGGCAATTTTTCCTTCATAACGTTCATTGCTCGATC
>NW_026018814.1:1252666-1258652 GCF_020466585.1 Dendroctonus ponderosae
GACTTTTCAATTCTCTATCCAACGATGCCAAACCGAATTCTGTGGCTCGAATGGTTCTTGAGAAACTTCGAACAAAGGCTATTTAGTTATCTCTGGAATGATGTAAAAACGAGCGTTCTTGCTCATTTTGCTTCCGAGAAACATGCAAAACGGGGCGAAAAACATGAAATTTCACAATAATCTTGCGCCACCCTTGCACAAAACGACGATCATTTTACTAATTTCATAGACAACAGAAGACTGTCAAAGCCAACATTTGCAAATCCTATTAACTGGTTGAGTTCATAAAGGCCCGGCCGATGATTTCGGAGCCTAATAGCTAATAAATCTCCTAATAGGTGGTAGGCATTGTGTGGAAACAGCGATTGCCCTTGTATAAAATCATAAATGCCGCTCTTTGACCAAATGTTGGCACTCGAGCAGCCGTTCATCCTGCTTGGTCTTTTGTGGTCGCCTGGAGGGCGGTCTTCACGATTTATTCTAGTTTTTTTTTATTGAGCCTCATTCAAAAATATCCTCGGTTTGTACTCTTGAAGATCGTATAGTTTGAATAACTTATTTTTTTCGTTGAAAATTGGTAGTAAGTTACCATTTGATTTTTGGCCAAAAATAGTGGTTTATTCAAAAATGGAGAAAAAATTGCTCAAAAATTAAAAAAATCACATTAGGGGAACGATTTGTATTGTCAATTTAAGGTAATAACTACTGGTTGAAAACAGTTTTTCAAGATTTGGTAAACTCGCATATTCTAACATAAGTTCCCTGACTGTTATTGATGTTTAAGTGTGCATACATAATATCTCAATTAGATGTGTGAAATGCGATTAGTCGGTTTCAGCGTCAGGTAAAAACGTTAAATTACCCGGCAATTCCAATAATTAAACGCTATTAATTAAGCGATCGTGTATAATCTTGCCCATTTTACATAAATTACGTGAAAGTTGATTCACGGTTTGATGCAAAAGGTGCAATTAGCGTGGCCACCTTATAAACGCTATTAATTCGCATCAAATACCTGAAAATGTCGAAAATTTTGAGGTTTTCTGTTCAGAAGATGCAAAAGAAACCATATTTACGTCTTTTGTTTGGTATTTTCTCAAAGGATCAAAACTACACGTGTGATTTTTAAGGTCAATGAATTGATTCCGACCTAAGAAGTTGCTTGATCTGCATCTACAAAGTGTTCGAGTTTAAAATAAGGAAAATATCGTAAGATCGGGACCGCTCAAAAATTGTTTAAGATGGACCAAAATGTTGATTCTTTCGGATCTAAAGCTTCTAGCGTGTTTCTAAATGATGTCGTTGAATTCCTCGGTTCAGTGAGATGAAAATGATGCAAAATGCGCGATATTTTGAGATGTTTGATATTTTCTGAAAAATTCGACCTCCACCCTTACGAAATTTTGAATGAAGTCAAAAATTTTATTTGCATGTTTTTTGAGCTCAACGGATTGTTTCCGACCTAAGAAGTTCCCTGATGTGCATCTACAAAGTGTTTGAGTTTACAATAAGGAAAATATCGTCGTTTGATGATCGCAACCGTTCAAAAATGATGTACCCACTTAAAATGGGCCAAAAATGTCGATTTTTGGGATCTAAAGCTTCTACAATGTTTCTCAATGAGCTTATTGCATTCCTCGATGCATTGGGATAAATTTGATGTAAAATTCGCAATATTTTGAGAAAACCCCTCAAGAAATTTTTGATTGCATGCGCGATTTTTTAGCTCAGTGGATTTTTTCCGACCTTGAAAGCTCGCTGATGAATAAATATACCGTCGATTGAAGATTGTAATTACTGAAAAACCAGAAAACCCCTGTATATATTATACAGCTGGCTACGAAAGAAACCACATAGGCTATTTAAGGTGTATCATGCACTGAACGGCCAATGGCTCGTAAACTTCACAGGATTATTAGCATTTTAAAAGCTATAACTGCTTTTGGTGCATTCAAACAACCACGTATACCGAAATATCAAATATTGATTCAGCGGCAGAACTTGAAAGGCTCTAAAATATATCACCTGCTTATCCGCCGGCTCAAATCTAATATTTGTAGTTTATGTTTCTAAACACTCTTTAATTTCTCTGTCTGTTTGACGAAAGCGTTTGAGCTATTGAATATTGCCTGTTTGCAATCATCAAAGTCAATAAATCGATTTCGTTCAATTTGTTTTCAGTTGAGTTCAAGAATTCCCCTTATTGACGCGGACGTGAATTGAAACCAGACTTTGTGTTTTTCTAGCATTACGAATTTTATTTCCCAAGTCCCTAGAATAAGACAGTTGCCCACATATCAAATATTCGAAGCACTTCACGCAACTTCCATTGTATTTTAAACTTCAGACCAATAAGAAGTAAACATCATACGTGATTTTGAACAGTCTCATTCTTCTCTGTGGTCCATTCAATGATAATTCCATGTAAGATTGTAGGTGCCGTACAGGCTGAAAATTATAGGGTGTGAATATTTATGTCTGTCCACGTACCATCGTTTAAAAAAATACAGGCATTTCTGCAATAATCTCCCAGTATAATTATGTCATTATTATTAAGAAGTATGGGTCGAACGATTCATGTGCGTGGGCGTCCTTATGCAGAGTGTTTTAAGATTGATAAAGATGGGAAAATTGGTAATTTATTAGTGAAATCTTGTGGGTTTCTGCCCATATGCATACGGATTGTACCAAGAGTCTTTCGACTAGCAGATAAATCGCTGGATGCTTCAAATAAATTATATGTGCATATTAAAGGCGTACGAAGGAAATGAGTAACACAAAATATGTTAATATCAAACGATCATTCGCTAAATTATCGCGGATTAATTTGTTCATTGATTCAGCCTTTTTAAGGGATCAAAGATACGAATTCGATTTCTGTGGTGCAAACTGGTTTAAGAACGCTAATGGCATTTCCGCTTTTATTAATTTGGATTAATCGAAGTCGTTTTACAGTGATTTTCCGGAAATGTTGGGAAAAGTCGCAAATGTGAACAAACAGATAATCATTTTTATTTTTTGTGCTTTAAATTAAAATTAAACAGTCGACTTTAGTAGTTTTTTTCGTTTATTCTAAATCTAGTAAAATAATGCATTATCAGCATTGCTCCTTAGAAATATTAGGGTTCAAAAATGTGTTCTTCGACGGGAAGCTTTATAGCTTAAAATATAGACAAAATATGCGAAATTTACGATCTAAGGAACTCAGTGAGTGCATCAGGTTCCATGCAAATGCATCAACACAAAAACCATAAACATTAAACATCCTTAACCCAGGAAGTTGTAGCCACGAGCAGTTATGCAATAAGAAAATAACTTATATCAGGTGTTAACTACGAAATCTTACTGTTGGCTTTTATTAAACACACACACGACATTCCAGACGGGCAGAAGAAAAGGCACATTCATCTATCAAGTGTGACATTATTGAACGGTAACTCACACAAATTCGTCGATAAATATTTTCCGACAATAAAAATGCTGTAAACTTACAGAATGGTCACCTAATGGCGTTGTAAACTGGCCATTAGGAAATTGTTGAAAAATGTTTCCGAGTTGATCGATCGCTGGTATCGTCCATTCATTCCAAATATTCGAAATTTGGCTCTTCCTTTTACCATCAAATGGATTTTAGATTAACTCAAACCAGTCCAAACGAGTCGATGTTTATTGCCAGATTATACGACGATTTTTTCGGAATAAACAAATCATTAATTATTTTTAATTTGTAAATTACGGAATTTTAGGAGTTTTACTTAACGTTTTTCACTTGATCGGTATTRAGTAAKAGTGAAACTTCTGATGATCCGGKMTATGAAAAATTTTGAAAATGAGAGTTTCCTTGAAAATGATTGAAAATGAAAATGATGTAAAATTTGCGATCTTTTGAGGGGTTTGATATTTTTTGAAAAAAATGACTTTCRCCCGTTAAAATTTTACACGCCTGTCCTTTGAGATCAATGGATTGTTTCCTGCCTAAGAAGCTCCCTGATGTGAATTTWTAAGTGCTTGRRYTTACAATAAGAGAAATAGCGTCGTWCSATGATYGCGRCCGCTCAAAAATTGCTTAAGATGGATCAAAAATGTTGATTTTTTCGGATCGGAAGCTTCTAGCGTGTTTTTAATGATCTCGTTGAATTCCTCGTTTCCTTGATATGAAAATGATGTAAAATTCGCGGAATTTTGAGAAGTTTCATATTTTTCGAAAAAATCGTCTTTCACCTCATCAAATTGTCGATCAAGAGTCAAAATTTTGTGTGCGTGTTTTTTTGTGTTCTATGGATTGTTTCTGACCTAAGAAGCTCCCTCACGTGCATATATAAAGTTTTCAGTTCCCAATAAGAAAGGTTAAAATAGGCCAAAAAWTTGATTCYTTCGGATCTAMAGCTTCTAGCGTGTTTCTAAATCAGCTCRTTGCATTTCYCATTTTCYTAGGATGAAAATGATGTAAARTTTGCGGTATTTTGAGACGTTTGATATWTTCTGATTCTGAAATTTTCCATCCAAAATATAAAATTKTCCTGCAAAAATAGAAATTTTGCATGCTTGTTTTTYGAGCTCAATGGATTGAYTCCGAYCTAAGAAGCWCTYTGATGTGCATKTATACMGKGTTTGAGTCTACAATAATRARAATATCRSCGTTTGAAAATCGGRACCGCTMAAAMAKTGCTYAAAATGGATCMAAAAATGGTGYAAAYTWCGCGGTATTTCGAAAAATCTGATATTTTTTRGAAATATCGACCTYMTTTTCATGTCGTCTAGGTACATGTTTTTATACACATAAATTCGGAASGTTCTCAATCCTTCCAAATTGCAATATGWATTTTTCAAAAACTTTCAAATTTATCGGCTAAAAACCGACGATTGTCATGAAATGAACTCGTTATGAGCTGTTGGAAATTGGTGGTGAATGGTTGAGATGAGCCTAATGCTGTTAATGTGAAACTCTTCCCCACAACAATATCGTAATTTTCGATCAAACTGTCGGTTGTTGTTGACCAAACGGCCAGCCAGCTTCGGGCCTTTATAGATACGATAAAGATCATTATTTTCGTTGCCAGTTTTACAGTTATACCTATTTCTCTCCAAAGAATTATTTATGGTTAGGGGCCTTAATTTTCTTTGAACGTGCCAGTCTGTTAAACTGGGCTGAAGTTTATTTTTTCCATATTGTGAATTAAGTTTTGCCCGCGGGCCAACAGTTCAATTTCTCTAATTTGATATACGATTTTTACCGTTCCCCCATAAACCCAACTGTTTAATAACTCATTTACCGTTGCTGTGTGTTCGTAAATAACCGCGTGTCCAAATAGAAGCTTCTGAATGTTGTTTTTATTTGACAATTTCCAATTAATTTGTTTAAATCTCTTTGTTCAATGGATGCTTGGAGATTCTGCGCGTTTGCCATTTTCTTCTCAAATACTTTCATATCATATCATATGCACATACTCCTTCGCCTTGGGCGAAGGTATCATATGGTGCTTGAGCCAATCGAAATCTGATTACCATAATTTAAACTATCGGTTCCGAAACAATGGGTCAATTAATAACATTTGCACTTGTACAAAACACCCACGAAGATATTAATACATAATCAAGGCAGCTATAAATTTCTAAGCATACATGTCGGGATTTTTTTACAGGTATAAACACGTCTGGGTGAGTCGACCAACGATTAAGTGGTTGAACGACCTTTAGTGGAACTTTGCTGTTTGCAGATTGGCCCTTTAAACTTGCGCTTTGCATTTAGAGCATGCACATGCTTGTCCTCATCGGAACGTTTCCGTTATTGCCAGCGTAATTAAATTATATTCAAAACGGTTTCATTAACCATTAAATTAAAATATTAAATTAAAAATTAATAAAAAAAACCACGCAAACTTAAATCTTCTTGAATTCAAGCATTTTTTGAGAAAACTGCCAACATTTCCCCATCCATGGTTCACTTTCTAAAAAGGCCATTTATTCCTGTCTAGAATGATGTACA
>NW_026018814.1:1259370-1266356 GCF_020466585.1 Dendroctonus ponderosae
GACCACAACAGTGGAAAACACTGGTAAATCGAAATGATCCACCACATGAAAATACAGATGCAAATCGACACGCAAGTAAATCATGCGAAATACCGACACAAGTGTGGGCTTTGTGAGAGGAACATGCGAATTGCAAGTCCACCGTGTGGGGCCCCCCAAGAGATGACAACGACAGTTTATCAATAGAGTTGGCCAAGCGAGACCGATCTCTTATTCATTGATACCAGAGCCTATAATTTGCTTGGTCGGCCATCTGATGTTGTTAATCGCTTGCAAAAAATCCCCAGTTTTTTGTTTGAGCAACCACACATGAATTTTGCGATCTGACCCCCCTTTGTGGTATGCTGACAAGGCAGGATAACTGGGAGAAATTTACTTTTTCAACTCAACCCCAACCAACAGCAGGCAGCAGTCTTCGGATCTGAACTGAACTAGTAGATTTTTAAGCCTGTTGGTTTTCCAAATCGGGCAGTTTAGGGATAGAACCTTCGACAAAACATAAAAAAATAACACAGAAGGGAAATAGTCAGCAGTTGCACCTAATGCCCGATTATGTGAGCTTACTTACCAATTTCCCGGAAGTTCGCTAGTTGCTGAAAGCAGGTGATGAGAGAGCAGGAACCAGATACCCCATGGCACTTGCAAGAGACTTTCGATTTTTTGATGACCGCCTGAAATTGAAAAAAACAAATAATTACTTATACTCAGGAAAACACATGATAAAACTGTTGATAAGAGCATGATTGTCAATTTGGCCCTCCCATTATTTACTTTCCTCTATATTTCTTGCACTTTTCAGTTCTGATCTTTGTGTTTCCATTTTTCACTCGATTTCTTATTGCTTTCTTTGTTTTATGGAATATTTCTTAAATTAGATGCCGCTTCTCTCTGTTTTTATAAAGGAACTTTCCTGTTATAGGTTTTAATATTCTTTCCAATTTCTCCCCTTCCTGAAACTACTTTGCCCCTCCTTTAACAGAGTATTTTATTTGCTTCTATTGTCTTCTAAATATATCTTCTATTCCCTATTCCCCCTTTGTAGGTGCTATGATTATGCTTATGACTCTAGGGACTGTCTTCTTTTGTAGATTCCTCCCTTTTAATCCCGTAATTTTCAATTACGCTTGTTTGCTCAATTTATTCATTTTTCATTCATGATACATTAGGTATGTAGTTGCTTTAGTTCTGCCTCTATCTCTCCATAACTCCATTTTCATGCTTCATACTCATGTTGCACCTGTGTTCTATAAGTTAATCTTCAGTTTTGTTAGGTTGTAGGTGATGTTCAGTTCTGGTCGTATTTCCATTTATATTCCTCCATTTTTCGTCCACCTTGAAAAACTTGACGATTTCATATGAAAGAAAGTTTTATTCTCCGATTTTTAAATTTTTTTGCAAAAACTGTCGGTTTCCTTGTGCCCATTTACAGGCTTTTTCAGGAATAGTTTAATGCTAGCAATCTACTGGAAAACGCCGCAGAATTTAGTTTTGTTTTAGTTTCATTTTCAGAGATTTGCTAAAATTTGCGAAAGTCAAATAGAGATTTTAGCAAAAGTTGTCCATTTTTGCCACGTATGTTAAGCTTTTTCACGTGCATTTTGAATTTTGGAAATGGACTAAAAATTGTATTCGGAGATTTATTGAAAATTTTCGAAATTCAAGTAGAGTTTGTAGCAAAAGTTGTCGGTTTTTCACCACGCATTTGAAGCTTTTTTACGAGCCGTTTTGACTTTTGGAAATGGGCTAAGAACTCGGCGAGTTCTACGCAAAAAAAACGATATTTGGTAAAATTTTCTGAATTCAAAGGCCACTTTTTTGAAAAATTGATCGGTTTCCTTGTGTCGACTTAAGACGCCTTTTTCATGAAGTTTTAGAATTTAAAAACTGGGTGATGATGAAAAACTGAAAAAACGTTCTGAATTTAGTGTCAGTTTCATCTTCGCAGATTTATTGAAATTTTCGAAAGTCAAGTTGAGTGTTCAGCGAAAGTTGCCGTTTTTTGCGAAGAATTTTAAGCTTTTTTACGTGCGTTTTGAACTTCGGAATGGCCTAAAACTCGCGGAGTTCTGCGCAAAAAACAGGCAAAACACTTCAGGATTTTACACTAAAGTTTAATTAACCGATCCTTGCCTCTTTTTTGCAAAAATTTGTTCGATTTTATTGTGTTGACTTAAACGAGCATTTTCATGAGCTTTTTGAAGTTTAAAAATCCACCAAAAAACCGGCGGCTTCTTCCTAAAAAAAACTGGCAAAACGCTCAGAATTTTGTGTCTAAGTTTCATCTTCGTAAATTTGTTGAAATTTGCGAAGGTCAAGTTTTTTGCGAAAAATTTTAATATTTTTTTCGTGCTTTTTAAATTTTGGAAATTGACTAAAAATTCGCGCAGTTCTAGGCAAAAAAACTGTGAAACTGCCTCAGAATTTTGGGTCTAAATTTAATTTTCAGAGATTTATTAAACTTTTCAAAACTCAAGTAGGGTTTTTAGCAAAGTTGTAGGTTTTTTGACGGGCATTTTTGCGTGCGTTTTGACTTTTGGAACTGGGCTGAAAACTGGCCGAGTTATACGCAAAAAACTGGCAAAACACGTAGTAAAATTGTCTAAATTCAAATGCCGCTTTCTTGCAAAAATTGATCGTTTTCTTGTGTCGACCTTTTCATGCGCTTTTAAAATTTTAGAAATCGACTGAATATCTAGTGTGTTCTGCGCAAAAAACAGGCAAAACACTTCAGGATTTTACACTAAAGTTTAATTAACCGATCCTTGCCTCTTTTTTGCAAAAATTTGTTCGATTTTATTGTGTTGACTTAAACGAGAATTTTCATGAGCTTTTTGAAGTTTAAAAATCCACCAAAAAACCGGTGGCTTCTTCCTAAAAAAAACTGGCAAAACGCTCAGAATTTTGTGTCTAAGTTTCATCTTCGGAAATTTGTTGCAATTTGCGAAGGTCAAGTTTTTTGCGAGAAATTTTAATATTTTTTTCGTGCTTTTTAAATTTTGGAAATTGACTAAAAATTCGCGGAGTTCTAGGCAAAAAAAACTGTGAAACTGCCTCAGAATTTTGCGTCTAAATTTAATTTTCAGAGATTTATTAAACTTCTCAAAACTCAAGTAGGGTTTTTAGCAAAGTTGTAGGTTTTTTGACGGGCATTTTTGCGTGCGTTTTGACTTTTGGAACTGGGCTGAAAACTGGCCGAGTTCTACGCAAAAAACTGGCAAAACACTTAGTAAAATTGTCTAAATTCAAATGCCGCTTTCTTGCAAAAATTGATCGTTTTCTTGTGTCGACTTTTTCATGCGCTTTTAAAATTTTAGAAATCGACTGAATATCTAGTGTGTTCTTCGCAAAAAACTGGCAAAACACTGAGAATTTTGTGACTAAATTGCATAATATTCGGAGATTTATTGACATTTTCCAAAGTCAAGTGCACGTTTTAGCAAAACTTGTCGGTTTTTTACCGCAGATTAGAGGCCTTTTGCGTGGTTCACGTTCGCGGTTTTGATGTTGCTTCGTTCAACATATCCTGAACTTTTGATGTCTCACTTTGTTTTAATTCATGGAGTTTCTTACTCAGTCTCATTTTTGTCATTTTGTGTGATTTTTTTCGCTCTTACTGCTGCAATTTGGACTCTTGCGCTTCTACGGATCGACCGACTTTTACTATTATCTACCGGTTGTTCCAAAATTTTTCCAAGACTTTTTTCTTTGCGATTTTACAACTTCACTACTATACATTCTCCCAGAATGGATTCTGGGTCATTTTCAAACATTAACAATTTTTTTTTGATTAACACCCCACAATTTCTTGCCACCCTGTATATAAAATTTATTATGGTCTATAGCTCTAGTTGGAAATAAATAAATCATAATTAGTCACAATGATAAGTTCCCACCATAAACTGAACGTGTAATAACTTCGTTAAATGTCCCGAGAAGGAACGACCGAATCAAAAGCGCAGAGAAACAGCTTAGGTTTTATTTCTAAAAAAAAAACTTCACTCGTAACGAGGCGATTCCCTTAAAAGTACTTATAAAAGACCATAGATTGACATTTAATGTTTCTTGGTACGTCAAGTTGTAGGAGTCGGGATGTGTTCGTGCAATGCATAAGAAATCGGCTAATGGTCTTACCACATATCTGATCTTTGCTCAAATTTATGGGATAATAAAAGATGTGGCTAAAGGTCGTTTTAACACCTTGAGGAAAATGCGGTTTATGGCACCTTAAGTGCCATATTTGCGCCGAAGACCCTTTGGCTCGTGAGGATTTACTTCGTTTCGGAAAGAAATGTTTACTTTATATGCCTGAGCTCGTACAACTGGTTCAGATTTCTGCACTTTACCCAATAAAGTCTTAACGATCCTCCAGGTCAGTGGGGTGCCATCATACAAACCAAATAGGCATTTACGATGAAGCGTGCTTCTAATGGGCGGCTTTAATTAGATAAAGTTTTTTCGCAAATGCGCTTTTTATGAAAAAAAACCGATCACGTCCGTATGTTTACGGTGTCTGTTGCAACAGGCCTTTACTGTTGTTTCAAATCATCCGCATCAACATGTAAAATTTCGATGGAACGCGATAATAATGTATATCTTGTGCAAATCCATCACACCGGTAAATTACTATCTTATTAATGCAACTTAATAGTTCCATGTGAATACATGTAATCTATGGCTCTTGCAACATTAGACATATGTACGTGGTGATTTATCTAATGTAAATGTTGCTAACACCTTTACACTTCGGGGTCAGATTGACTTTGTAATCGAGGCGAACATTTTTTTGAAATGCGGGCCCGAGTGCACTTAAGAATATCAAAAGTCCGGGAATCCAACGCGTTACGTGTGCCAATCTGCGACTGCGTGCACATTTAGTCAGTGCACTAGACATTTACGTTCGGTTTGCGTTATTTCTATCGAGCCAAAAGCGCAAAATAGTGTGCAATAATTGAACATAGTCAATGTCCAAATTTATCGCCTCGATTTTTTTAGAAGTATTAAATCTGGCGTTGCCGCAGTCCACTCTTAGATAATCGTGAATTAACTGTAAATAATTTAGTGGTAAAACAATATGGCTGGTAAGGTACTCATTTGTTTAAACACGAAATATTAATTTGCCTGTCCATAGCATGCATCAGATCATGTTTACTTAACGCTACAGGGAACGCAAATGAAAACCCAGCATTCACTTATTTGAAACCCGTTCAGTGTGATTGACAGCTTTATAAAATTTCAATTCTTCCTCTTGGTTCTCTTATTGCACACGATCACTGAAGTGTGATTATCAGGCTGCTTGATAATCCGCGTAGTCAGCTGAAACTGATTTGATTGGCTGATTTGCTGTGCGAGGAAAATATTTAGATAATTGTTTCAGTCCGACATTAAAATGGCCCAATTATTGGCAATTAATTGATTTTCCTTGACTTGATTTAGTTGAAACAGTCACTAGAGCATAATAGCAATCGGCATTTGCGGTACAAAAGCAATTAAAGACCATTATTTATACAGTTTTATGCAGATTTATTTAAAAGTTTTTCAAACGGCATCCTTTAGATATGAAAGTTTATTAATGGATGAGGATGGAGAGGTGGCTCTGAAGATGCTAGTCGTTCGTGTTAGTGAAACGTCTGAATTAAGTTCAAAATTGTTTATTCAGTTCAGCTCCAATATTCTCCAATCGAAGTTTGCAATAAAATTGTTAACGCTGTTCAAGGCCCTTTAATAACTTTGACACCCTTGAGAAATATTCAAAAATACAGTTGATGAGTTTGCAACATTAGCTTTTTAATGTTCTTCATATGATGACTTACCCTTCGTCCAGCCTCATTATTGTGAATGTTCATTAGGGAGCGTCCCTGTTCTCTGGTACCCCTTTTGAATTTTCGCTCCTTTTCCCGAACATCGACAAAATTCTGCGTGAATCTGCAACAAAAGTACCATTTTCCAATCTACAAAGTTATTTTCGACTTGTTTTTTCCAAAGCTGCAAAACATTGATTTGCCGATACAGCAAATTGTCGTCCCGATTTGAAATTATCGTTCCAATCACATCCTCATTTTGAAATTACACCTGAGATCCAGCAGGCACATCCGGCCGTTAATCGGTTTTCATATTCGCATTGAGAGCCATTTGAAATTTATTTCTTTGGTGCAATTGATTAAACGAGGTTTGCTTAAAAAATCGGCTGGCATTCACGCAAGATATTCATTTGATAAGTGGCCAACAGCAAGGTAAAGAGCCCAGGTGTTTGTGATTAGAATTGGAAGAATGCACTAACTGGGACGCCCTTAAAATGTGCCTGGAAGTTACGAGTGCAGAATGAGAAATGTTAATTAATTAAACTGCAATTTGAGGCTTGGCAGAGGAAAGTTCAGAAACAGCTGAAACAGTGTGGTTGTTTAAATACTTTTAAGTCCAATTAAATGAGCAGCATTGCTTGCATTCCGCATGCTTCTCCAGGTTGAACTGACCGCAAAGAATCTCTTCAACTGTCAGAATCCGGACGTTTTTCCGGAGCTTTTGGCCAATTAATCATTTCGCAATTAGTCCAATTAGGCGAAATATCAACTATTTTAATTGGGCCAACAAAACAACTGAGGCTCGGCCAAACACGGGAATTTGTCGGACAAAACGACATTTGCATTATTTATTTACGTTTATGTGTAAACGCGAAAAAAATGACATAAAAGAAAGCAACCTGGATGCAGAAACTCGTAAATTGAAATAGCATAGTTTCGGCTGACCTTTAAGCAATGTGAATGTGTATTATTGCGTACATGAATTAAAGAAATTGAGAAGGAAAAGTTCAATTTAATTTACGTTCGGTTGATCGGTGATTTACTACCGAATTAGCTTCTCTTTGGTGAAAAAATGAAAAAAAATATGAAAAAATAAGTGTCTGATATTCAAATTTCGCTTTCTGGATCAAAACTACTCGAATTTCCTCACTCACGTTGTTACGACTGAATCGACTTTTCAATTCTCTA
>NW_026018814.1:1267355-1270151 GCF_020466585.1 Dendroctonus ponderosae
TTTCTGCGAACTCTTTGATAGTGGTTGAAAGCCCCTTTTTGCAGTCAGTTGACCGAAAAATGTGGCAACTGTAACTTGAATACATAAGTTCAATAAATTTAACCGATTATTTAACAATGCATTGTTTTAAAATGTCATAGTAGTAGTAAAATAAAATTATTTAAGTTGAAGTTAAACAATTTGAAATTTGTATGCAACTGCAAACTATCAGACCATCGATGTCGTCAAACATCGATATTGTCAATCGAATTCATGTCAACATGTCGATATTGTCAATGTCAAACATCGATGTTCTGCCTTCGATGTTTTCCTAACATCGATATTACCTTTCGATGTCAACATCGATGTTATAGGATCGATGTCCTAATCAGAACCAAACGTTCTTGTATCTAAGCAATGAAAACTGATGTTGCGAAATGAGGTTATGAAGTGAAGTTAGGCAGTTTTGTTGCACAACTCATGTAGTGAAAGTATTACACGCATTGATACAGCAGCCAATTAATTGAATTTACTTCAATTACCACCCTGTATTTATGTGAATTCAGCTGAAAACGCAAATCACTAGAGTTCACCCTAATGATACAGGGGCTAGCAATTCGCTTCGCTGTCACAATGACAGATAGACCGGGGCCCCATTTAACTTTATTACCCGGGGGGAGCTTAAGTCCGGAACCAATCCTCTTCATCTCTTCTTTCGGCGTGACGAATGGGGGAGCGGATTTTAAGGCCAACCAACATGACGATTCCTTGTTCGAACGATTCTGGCTAATTCCAATTAGTCAACCATCGAGTATAAATTCAGTTTTCGGCTACTGGGCTTCAATCGGATTAATGCTTATGGAAATGGGTTGACTTTTTCTTTAGAGTCGAGAAGATTAAATAGGACTGAAGACCAGTAGGTCGGGCCTTATTTTTTTTCTCCCCGGGTGAAAATCTCTTCAATAGGCTCTAAAGAGTCTGCGCAAAAAGGAATTGGGTTTTAAAATCGATTTACCACGTGCAACAAAGCACAGGAAAAGAGCAGAAGAACTTGGTAAACTGTTTAAGATGACAATAAAAAAACATGTTTTGTGAGTTAGTAAATTCTGTAAAAATTGTGAAACACACCGATTGGCATCGAAGAAGTTTAGTGCATCTGGAAAAACCGCAAACTTGTTCATTGGAATATGATCGAAAAACGTTGAAAACCCCCGTAAAAAGCACATATAAAAAGCATAAAGCACACACTTAGAAAGATATAACAAGAAACGAACGAAACGAACTGTTGATTTACGTTCGCCGAAAATTCTTTCAAAGCATCGTCGTTTGTGGTCAACCAATAGATTGAATGAAATGTGCTTTTGATCGAATCAAAACCACTGGGTTTCCAGGACAAAAACAAGGAAAGTCTAATGGGAAGCGAACAGAACGAACTGTTGATTCACGTTGGAGCAAAAATCTTCCTGAAAATCCACGTTTGAAAAAATAGGACGGCGATAAGTTAATGAACTCTTGAGATACCACAAAAAATAAAACATAAAAAAACCATGTGATTTTGAGCAAGGAATGTCTTCTAAATGGGGAAAAATACAGTTGAATATGAAAGAAGCAAAGCCTGGATAATGAAGATTCTGTTTGCGATTAAAAAAACGCCAGTTTGCTCACTGCAATATGATGATCTGAAAATGTTCAAATCGTTCGTAAAAAAACCTTTTGAAAAATCATGAAGCAAACGCATATAACACACGCTTACGAGAAGAAAAATTGCGAAAAACTGTTGCGTTTCCAAAGTAAAATCGAAGAAGACACGAATTGACGAACTGGAGACAAAATCTTCTTTATGCTTAACAATTAATGAAACTTTATCGCAGGAAATGGCAAAAGTGGACGATGATCTATTCTTAATTTCGAAATTATTGATTGAAAAAACTGATTCAAAGAAAAGATCAACAAAAAGAAAAATTGATTGAGGAATAAACTTATCGAACAGAATCGGTTGCCATTTTGAATGACCCTGACTAGCAAGAGTGTCTTCTAGATGGGGAAAATTCAGTTGACTATGAAAAAGCGTTGAAATTGTTCGTAAAAAGCCTGAATTAGAATTCATAAATGTCTAGACAAAAAATGAGCGCACCACAGGGTAGTTCAGTACACATAAAAAAATTTTTAACAAATTTGAATGATTATGTGAGGCCAATTTATATATTTTTTGCACTCAATTTTTCAGGATTTTTTCATTCAATTCTCTATCCAACGATGTCAGAACGAATTCTGTGGCTCGAATGGTTCTTGAGAAACTTCGAAAAAAGTAGCGTCATGTTCAAGTGGATTTTGCAACTTAAAAAAAACGACGCAAATCTGAAACTTCCTGAATTCAAGCCGTTTTTGAGAAAACTGCCAAAATTTCCCCATCCATGTTTCACTTTCTGAAAAGGCCATTTATTTCTGTCTAGAATGATGTACACATGAGCGTTCTTGCACATTTTGCCTCCGAGAAATGAGCAAAAACGTGCCGGAAAACATGAAATTTTGGCATAATCTTGAACCTAAGTGTTTGATATTCAAATTTCGCTTTCTGGGCCAAAACTACTCGAATTTCCTCACTCACGTTGTTACGACTGAATCGACCTTTCAATTCTCTATCCAACGATGCCAAAACGAATTATGTGGCTCGAATGGTTCTTGAGAAACTTCGAATAAAGGCCATTTAGTTATATTTGGAATGATGTAAAAACGAACGTTCTTGCTCATTTTGCTTCCGAGAAACATGCAAAACGGGACGGAAAACATGAAATTTTGCAATAATCTTGCGCCACC
>NW_026018814.1:1270306-1273127 GCF_020466585.1 Dendroctonus ponderosae
TTTGCAATAATCTTGCGCCACCCTTGCACAAAACGACGATAATTTTTCTAATTTCATAGATAACAGAAGACTGTATTTTTTCTACATAACCCCCCTGACTTTAAAGCTGGATACTTAGAGGAAACTGGTACCATTCGATTCAGCAGCTCAAAATACGTATAAAATAGCTTCAATAATGAAAATCTGAAATTAAAATCAATAGGAAACTGGGACAGAGTTTTTAGAGCCTGTGAAAGAGATTTTCACCCATGAAGACAGATGGGTAACAGATAAAATGGGAAAGGGAATAGCAAACATATTCCGGCTATTAAAAGTATAAGCAATTAAAAACTATTTTATCTTAAAGCCATATTTACTTGGTTCAAACAACACATTTTTCTTAGAAAACGGTTCCAAACAGACCCGTGGAAGTACACGCCCAAAAAATAAAAAAGTTTTCGACAATTTCCTAACACAAACAAGAATCTTCCCTGAAATAACACACATTAAACAATGGGCAATAAATAAATTTGACACAATCGAGTTAATGATGTTTGGCTATTTCGCTGCAACACGGTATCTTAACAATTTAAAGTAGAACTTGGAGATTTATAAGCCCATTGTGTCAGATTAATACATTTTTTCCAAGTTTTCTGGCCTAACTGTAAACCGCCGCTCTAGGGTCTAGGACGACAATGTAATAGAAATTTCTTATGTAAATTTTACGTTTCTCCTGTGCATGTGTTTGGGTTCCACGGCTTGTAGAAACAAATTTAATAAATAACATTTGGACTAGTGCATTCACGCCAGAATTCCACAGCCGGGGATATATGGGATGGGATACCATACCGGGGATCGGTTTGGTATCGGCTCGTAGTCGAGCTTATGCTACCTACTTGTTTCATTTACTGGACATTTTATCATTCAAATGTGATTCATTAAACAACTGCAATAACACCCGTTATGATTCAGGCAGGGACTATTCACATAAGTTCACGTGAAAGCTGTTTGAACTTTTTGGCTGAGTTAGAGTGACAAAAACAAAGAAACTGGAAAGTTTTTTGGGCTTTTAGGCCGTCGGGACAGCGGATTCTTTACGGCGGTTTCAAGCAATAACCGCGAAGGCTATTGATACAAAAAGAACAGCGTCTACGACTTAGGCAGTAAGAGTGTACAGGCGAATAAAAATTTTATTGCACCGCACATATCTCTGGGCGATAATTTTGATTGTAAACCCCATGTTTATGGACCAATTAAAATCTAGTGGCGGCTATTAATTTTCCTCCTAATTGAATGCGTCACTGTGGGTAGCAGTAAAGATCACCTGGAATTCAGTCGTGCAATAAAGTCTTGCCAGTGCAAACGGCTTGTCAGCATGTTCAGACATAGTGGTGTGCAAGAAGGACACTGATGAAGTGAATGTTGCTAGTGACTTACTTGTATCCATATTCCAAGTTGTCGCCGCATCCGCCCCATACAAAGCTCTGCTTCAAGTCCTTCGGTCGTTCCATGTTGGAACATCCGCAGGACGATAACTGTCCATCTCGGCATGCTCTGGATACGGAATACGCTACTCCTGCAGCTGCCAGAGCATGAGCAAATGCTATTTCCCGGCTAGCTGGAACAAATTCAATTGATTTGTCTAGTGTTGGGAACTTTCATCTCGTTTTTGTCCTCCGCTTTAAAATCGGCAAGTTTCAACTCAACGGGTGAAAAACTATTGATGCTTGATCGAAATTTTGTTAAAGAAATCCTAAACTATTCACTTGAAAGTTTCGCGCAAAGTTTCAACCGATTTTCGAGTCGTCCCTGGCAATTCGCTTCCTCTAATCTCTGGAAATTTATATTTCATTCCGGATAAGTCTATTATGGGATTTGGTTGAGCATGAAAATATATCCGCTTAAACCCCAGTTTGCACAAGGGCTCAACTGGGTGGATTTGGGCAATAAATTAGGACTGTTTTGAGTGCGGGCTTTTAAGCCCTTTGCATGTTATGAGTGGCGGTTGCTGGAAACTGGCTTTTAAAATTGTCGCAGCAGCTGCATTAATCGACAAAAAATAATTTATTTAAATAAATGGGAAGCAAAAGTGTTGGGGGACTCAGAAGATTCTCAGTAAAATGGAGTTTTGTAAACTAACAAAAAATTGCTCGTTTTCCCGATAGTTAAATTCGCAAAGATTCAGTATTTTGACGCTTGCAACGCATTGGTGTGATGATCGTCGAAGAATGCGAA
Source organism: Dendroctonus ponderosae (assembly GCF_020466585.1). Lineage (NCBI taxonomy): Eukaryota > Metazoa > Arthropoda > Insecta > Coleoptera > Curculionidae > Dendroctonus > Dendroctonus ponderosae. The sequence goes on from NW_026018814.1 coordinate 1,272,521, forward strand.
GTTAAGTTAATTTAGATGAAGCATTCAAATATCCATCAGGTTCCCCTTACTCTAAACACCCGCAAAGTGCAGCAGTTTATCATAATAAAATTAAGCTCAAAAGCCTTCGCTCCACTTTCTGTTTCGTGCTTGGTGTACATTCGAACGATTTGCATAATAAACGTTCAGGATTTCGAGCATCAGTGCTCATCCTCTCGCTAGGCATGATGCAATTATGCCGCATCGTTTCTGTCATCCTTTTGATGTTGCGATTTTCCTTTTTTCTTTTGAGTTGGCTCGTCTTGCACTTCTTTATCCGATCGACTGACCCAACGAGATGAGACTGAATTCCAGTCTGGCCGCCACTTAGTCATCAACAGTTTCCAACAACAAAATCACCTTTTCTTCAAATGCTTTTTGGACGGCACATTTCGCCATTTTTTAACACACACATATTTTCCTGACTGCGTCTAATTGTTATTATATTCTTATCCTTCGTGGGTCTCAGTCAAAGTGTGAAGGAAAAATTTTTGTATCGTTTATTTCATTACGTTTCGGCGAGACAACAGCGCCATCATCAGATTTAAAATTTACACAAACTCATAATTGGTAAACATTACGTTCTTTT
>NW_026018814.1:1273177-1277895 GCF_020466585.1 Dendroctonus ponderosae
ACAGCGCCATCATCAGATTTAAAATTTACACAAACTCATAATTGGTAAACATTACGTTCTTTTAGGTCTTTGCTGCGCTTCAAGGCTGCCTTGAAGCGCAGCAAAGACCTAAAAGAACGTAATGTTTACCAATTATGAGTTTGTGTAAATTTTAAATCTGATGATGGCGCTGTTGTCCCGACGAAACGTAATGAAATAAACGATATTCAAAATTTTGCTTCAACAAAGACAACAAAGAGCATTTTCAGAATAAAGCAAAATTATTGCCCGCTTAAGCTCAAAGCTCTTAAAGTCCCCTTTATTAAACTGGGCATTGCAACACGGCCGCTGATAATTAACCTTCATAGCACTACCTGCAGCAATCATGCAGATATAAGTCTTAAATTACCGTCCGAAAGGAATATCTATATCTATCTGGCTCAGGGATCCTCTCTCTGTAATCTGAAATTTTAATGTCGGATCCATAATTTTCAGTTTCCCATCGACGTTATTTCTAGTTCTCGTAACCGTTAGGCCGAATTTAATGCTCGAAACGTGCATGGGATGCCGCAGGATGGGATAGTTTGTGTTGGTAAATGGTTGTGCAAGAAGAATTTCGTTTTTTTCATATGCGGGACTCGATTATTGCTTGCTTAATGTCACATCAATTTGTCCAATTTGGATAAAACGTTTATTGTGGGAGATTTTCTTTAAATATCAATACAACCAGAGATTAACGATTGGGTGCATCGATATTTTAAGTTTTACGTCTCGGAATTTCTGAATCCTGACGTTTCGCGTGCTTCCTTATTTAATCTGCTGAACATCAGTCGTTTACAATCTGGAAAGCCTGATTCTGGTCATTTTTGGACCTCTTTTTCCTATCGCTCTTAAAATGTATCTATAGGACTTAGTAAGATTGCGCGATTTTCCGAAAGCTGTATGTGATTCTGTTCGCTCATTTTCCAGTCATTTTTGAGTGAAAGTGCACCCTTAAGCACCATATTCCTATATGCCTATTAGCGCTTGAAGGAAAGTTGAGCAAACCCAACCAATATTTATGTTTAACGCTTAACGACACACATTTTATGATCGGCAAAAGAGATTTTCTAGACACCAGCAACGTCGGAGTATAATTTCGCGCTGGTCAAAGCATAAGCCATCCCATAAAATCGCTCATAATGTCTTACAATAGAAAACGGTAAACGATCAATCCCATCGAGCAGTTTAAACACTTGCAGCGATAATCCCACAATAACCTGCCTACCAATCTGAAGAAATATATAATAACACTGGAGCGGTTTTGAGACACGCTTTTCCCCATGTCTAGCCGCTGGTCATCGAAGAATCGTTTGAACTTGCATTTTGCAGTAATTGCAAGGAAAACGAAAAAGGCACGCAGACATTAGTCAAGGGAATATTGTCCATCTGGTCGACACTCTTTAATGCCACTACCGAATAATTGCAAATATTAACCAGCAGATGTTGAATGATGTGTTGAGCCTAAGGAAGTCAATTTTTGAAGTGATAACTTTTTATGGGAGGGTGAACCGATTTTTCTCGGTTGAGGCTTGGGACGCACATATGCACTTTGAATTCGACATTTTTTTCTTAGTGCGGGTGCATCTGTAGATCTGATAAACTTTTCAAATACACATTGTGTTATTAAACTGGCAGTGATTTCGATTTATCAATTATTGAGTGTGATATCAATGTGTTCGGTGCAGTTTATGTTATAACACTGAAACAACGAATCAACAAATTATCAAGGGAGAAGCTGCAGATATTGCAAATACTAGGTTAAGGGTGCTCATGTACTAAATGCCTGTTCGAGTTTTGCCTTCTTTTAAATTTCCAATTAAAGTGCACACACATTATGCAGGCTAATAGCAGTTTAAGTGCAAAAAAATGCGGGTCGTCCTTCAATTTGAAGAAAAATGTATTACAAACTTTTGAAAATCATCTTCAAACGACCGGGTATTTATCATTGCAAATTGCCGTGTACTGTTAAATATTGTTTTAAGAACTAACAATCGATGGTGTGCAACAAAATTGTGCCTAAGATCCACTACAATAAAGTTTTTGAAAAACTGTTGGACCTATTTTAAATCGCCTGATTGATTGTGGATGCAAATTCGTATCAAGAAAAGATTAAATTAAATTAAATCGTATCGATAGAATCCCGGTACCGATCCCTATGTCTTACTCTCCGTCTGTAGTCCACATGCTGCCCTGATGATGTCCATTTGCATTGTTTTGCACGATTCAAAGTTCCGAACTGGTAAAATATTACTTCCTAATCTTCTCAATTTAGTTTAATTTTTTTAGCCTTGGATTAGTTCAGTTAGAATTTTTTTTTAACATACGTGCGATGGCTTACGTTATGTTTGCATATAGTGTGTCAAGTGTATCATGGCTCTATAGCTCTTCCTCGTTTTATCGACTATTTTAAACAGATAGAACGTCTTCCAATCACCAAAATTAATTGATTTTTTAGTCCTATTCAGTTACAAGTTGTAGCAGACATTCATGAAGAACATACACAAGAGCAGTCACAAAAACATGCTACAATGCGAACAGTATTAAGTAATGCTGAACGCCAAAAACGATTTCGGGCTAAAAAAAGAGCATTAAGTAACAGATCAACTCAAAGGAGCTTTCATCAACCACTAAGTAGTGCTGAACGTCAAAGATTATACAAAGCAAATAAGAAATTACGACTAAAAAATACAGAAACTCAAGAAGAAGAGTTTACACAAACCCAAGAAGAGCAATATGTACAACATCTGGCTAAAGAATGTTAAATGTTGCAACTAAAAAAGATATTTTACATTCAAAAGGAAATTAAAATACATTTTACCTATTCCTGATCTATTTATAAATTATTCAACCAAGGGCAATATTAAAATTATTATTGCCATCATGCGTTAAACAAGTTCAATATTTTATGGTTTCTATTAATTTATGAAGTTATCACTGTCGATGTTTATGAAGACGCACACCATTTTTTTTTATGCTGACGGTGGACTAAATGGAAACAAAGAGTGCTGGAGCAAAGGTTTCACAATTTAAATGCGGTTAAAGGACATAAATCCGCTGTTTAGCAACGATGGCGAGTCGCTAACTCGTTGAAATCTTGAAGGCAATCAATCATAACAGTTAATAGACTTATCCATCATGTGGTGGAGTGTATTATGGAAATGTTCCATCATCAACGTCATTTTTAAAAGCCGACTGGGATGCCAGCGGTTATGTCTAATGCATGAATATCGATTCAGTTCGCTCGAGCACGCGATTTGTAACCGGAAAACTTTAGGTTTTCTCGATAATGCAGGGTTTCCTCTTACCTATTGTGAAGACTGGACCAAACACGTTGATGTCGCCTAGAATCGAGCAGTTCCATCGCCTGTTCTGGAACTGATACTTGCACTCGTTGATCGCCTGTTTCGCTCCTAATGCGACCGCATTCATGTGGTCAATATAGAGCTGACAGAGTCGGGATTGGCCTGGACTCAGGCCTGGTAAAACTTTGCACGAAGGCAGTCCCTGATCGTTCTGCATCATTTCATCCATAGCCATTCCCATTCGTCTGGAAAGCAAGCAATTCGTCATTTATTTAGCGCAATCAACATCTCAAATCGAGACCAACAATACCATTTGTATTTCTGATTGCCTTACTAAAGGGTTATTTAATATCGATGGCCAACTTATGGATTGCACAATGGTTTTGTGAGTTCACAGTTAGCCGCCGTTAGATCGATTCCTTTTCCGTTTTCCATTCCATTGTCAGATCACTTTAAAGGATTAAATGTGACATGGAAAGGCGTCGCATATCTCGTAGATTCATCTTATTGAAGTCGTGTATATAAATCCGATTTCAGATTATTGGTTTAATGAATCGTTTTTTCCTCCAAAGCCAATCTCTGAACTTTACAAGAAATGGCTCTGGCGAGTGACGTATCGTAATCAGTTGCTGCCTGTAAAAGGCGATAATCGGTTTAAGGCATTCTGAAAGAGGCGTATGTTGGAATATGTTCCACTTTTTCCATTGCATTCTTGTGGGCAAAGAATAATAATTGTGGTACGTTGTTTTTGCCACCTTATCTTGCTTCAGAAAGCTCAATAAATTCCACAAAATATCTTCGACAAGTAATTTTTCGAATAGTCGGTGATTTTCGGGTTATTAAGCCGTAGACGATAGGAATCACACGTTCGGAGGATTGAAAGTTTCAACGAAAAAACACCGAACATTCCAGATAAATTGGCGCTTTTGATGTGGCAGTCATCCATGCTTCTAACATTTATGAAAGAAAAATTGGGCCATTAGGGTGTTTCCACTTTTTTTTAAATGGTGATATATAGAAAGTAGTTATGTCAAACATTACACTGATATAATTTTTTTTGCAAAAAAAGTCTCCATAATAGTTTTAAAGCGAATTTAAATTCAAATGAGATATTTTCCGCCCAAAAACGCCAAGTCCGTTTGGTCGGTTGCCTATCCCGATTGTGACGTAGCAAGTCATATCAACAAAGTGTCTCGTGTTTATTTTGTTGTTTTTGCAGCTTTGTTTTATTATTTAAGTTATTGTCATTATCATTATATTATTGATTATTATTGTCTTGCATAATGGAAAATAGTGACACGTATGGATCACAAAATAAGTGGTGTTTTGTGCCAGGATGCAAGAATACCTCAATAAGTGCTCCAAACAAACTCTTTCTAACCGTTCCTCATGATT
>NW_026018814.1:1278616-1283137 GCF_020466585.1 Dendroctonus ponderosae
TAGAATTAAAGCGTTCGTCGTTTTTCAAAAATTCGGTAACCATAAAAACATGGTGAATTGTTTGTTGATGCTTGAAGGAATCCTTCTGAAGCCATTTTTTAGTTTAACGCAAACTATAAATTATTTAAATCCACAAACTAATTAGTGAAACACAACCACACAACTAAACACTATGCACAGAACGTAAACAATCCGCCATTTATATGACCAGAGACGTCACAACCAATAGGATTGCGTTTTAGAGATTCATGAATAATTTGTGTGTGTTTCAAATGAAAATCTGGGTTATTTGCAAAGAGTTTACAAACAGTTTGCTCGGTTTTCTTTGCGTTCAGATGCTCTCGACTGATTTTGATATAAAACTTGTGCCGATGTAAAATCTGTTGAAACAAACAAGATCGATTACAATTCTTCTGCTATTTGGACGGAACTGAACCATCAAAGTTGCCCCCTATTCAGTTATTGAAGAGACACTTTCCTCCTCCTTTGCAACGATAACTCTAAAAACTACCAATAGAGAGTCATAGTCGGACAAAGCTAGAGAAGGAAACAGTCGATATTTTTGCACATTCCACGCAGATATGATTGAAAAAAACGATAAATTTACTGACTAGAGAAGGAAATTCTCAAGCATTTTATTGGCAACGTCTTCAAAGTAGCTCCAATAAAATGACTGCATGCCGTGAACCCCATAGGTGGTTTACCAACATTATATGATCGCGACTATTGGCATATCGCAAACTGCATCAGTCAGTCTGGTAATAAGGCGCACTAAACTTGAAGATAAGCAGAAAAAAACATAAATTTCCTGCTTAATTGAAGAACTAGGATGTATATTTTTCGCTGATGGCGTTAATGTCTGTACAGGTTCTTCTAATTATAATAAAATTTTATGCTTTCATGGTATCTGCCTTGGAGCGTTTTGGATTGTAAAACGCACCATCCACAGGGTGTTTGATTCAGTGGATCACATTTGCAAAGAAAAAGTATCGAAATGTCTACCAGATTTTAATGGCTGATATACTGATACTAATTGAGATTTTCCTCGGACTACTTGTTTGTTAGAATAGAACAAATCGATTCCAATTTCGATGAAATCCAGCAGTACTTTTCCGAGTGAAGATAATTGAAAACCCGCAGCATTTCAAGTGGTGGTATTTAAATCGTAACTGTTCCATCTCATGCACCGATGCTGTTGCAAATGAGCGAAAAACTGAGCAGAAAAACCACATGAACAGTTGGTTTCTGTGTAACCGCATTTTTCTATCGGACGTTATCTATTAGGACTGCCGATAAATTTCCGGACCAATTTATGGCCTGTCGCTTTCAATATTTTACTGGGGATACGATATCTGTAGACGTAGAAGACAATAATTTGTGGCGTTTCTTTCAAGCCGAGATTACAGTGTCACTTGGCCAGGTAAACAGCGTTTTAATTAAGGATTAACGAGGCCAATTCTAGCGAAAGACGTTACAAATATGTATTTGCCATTAGTGGATGTTGAGAAGTGGGAATTGCTTTTGAAAGAATGTGTGTATGAGGTAAATGGATTGCAATCTTCAACGAAATGAGAGTGTTAAGTACGTTCGTACACATGAGTTTGTTAACCAGACTTCCATTAAAACTGGCGCTGAGTTCATAAATTAACACGTATTATTACAAATTAAAATATACGGCTATTTGTGTTAATTATAATTGCACTTAAACCTTACTGCGCTCGTTTGATTCGTTGTTGTTGTGGGGATTGGATTTCAAAAAATGCAAATTTTAAATATAAACTGCAGGATTTTCGCCTGCTTTGGCACATTTCCCTTTGAGCCCAAATACAATGAACCGTCTTAACTGCAACACTGATTAGTTGTTATCGCCGGCGAGAAGAAGCGGCACTTGTGATGTCGATATTGCAAAAAGCTCTTAATGCTGTTTGAATTGGAATACGAAACGTTTCATTGCGACGATTATAATTTTACGATCGTCGGATGCTGCTGTCGGTAAATTCGTAAGCAAAGGATGTGCTAGTTAAGAGGGAATTTCAAACGGAAATCGTTTAAAAATAACGAGTTAAAAGTTCCAGTTGATGCTGTTTTAGCGTCTAATTTCGCCAATCATTTAGCTTCAATGTCCCTTGTTTTAAAGACCTTTCTATATTAGGGAAAGTGTAGAAAATGAACCCGCATTGGAAGAAACCAGACCACTTAAGCAACCCTAAAATGAGCGTTTTGCCCCAAAAAAACCACAATCGAATACTATTTACTGCACTTAAATGTTCCAGTCGTTTAAAGTCATCAGCATTTTTCTCGGTTTTCGAGCAATTCAAAGGATTCCCAGCCATTATCAGCATGCGACTCAGAAGCATTAATACCAGATCTGAAAACATTTCCTGATAACATTTACGTTAATTGCAACAATTAATCCCGGCATTTGTGCCCCATTCTGGGTCGGCGGATTCTTTTGTAATTGTGTTTTATGATGTTCCGCTTAATACTTGCCAGATGTAGTTTTTTTCTCCCGTGAAAGGTAATAAGAGGTAACGCAAAGTAATTGACTAGGATCGTCAATAAAGTAGCTGATTTTATTATTTCGTTACTTTATAACCGGCAGGTGGTCATTTAAAATCCATGAATACCCAACATTATAACTGCTTCATTAATTTTTAATGGGTTTGTGTTGTGGATTTTCGTCGTAGTGAATTTTTTGCCTTTCGATTTGCTCATGCAGGAGCAGAAATTACGTGAACTTCAACTAAATTAAGTGGTTGGAAATGATTAATTATTATATGCGCGGTAATGGACGAAATAAGTGATTTGGACAAAAGGAGGATCCCTCTTCAGTTTCGTCACGCTTTTAGTCTGATTGATTGTGTTCCTTTGCAAAACTAATTTCCCATTCCCAATGGCTTAAAGTGTACCTAGAGTAGATGATCTAGAACTCACCTCAAGTTCATTAATATGTACTCTTTATCGACTAAAGCATCTTAAGCCGAAAGGAACATTTTAAGCAACTTATGCTAGGATTTCCTGCAAGGCCCAGATGGTGTGACCTTATTATGAACATTTTAGTTAGAAGGCCTAATCTGCTTAAAATTAAAGCTCTAGTGCGGTTACAGGGCCTTTCAAACGAGAAAGCTTTTGGGAATTGAAGAAAATTCTGCAATGAGTCTTATTGACCTAAAACACCCGTCATTTAGCAACTGCTTACATTATGTAAATATCCAATGGTTTCAATGGGATTTCATTTTTCTCCCGTTCTCCATTCTAATTGTATAAATTAGTTGATATAATTAAAATACAAATGAGTCTCAGCTGCAAAAGTAGCAAATAACATCGGAAATGCAAAATTTATTACTCAACAAGAGCGTAGAAAGTTATTAGCTTCTATTCCAAGAGAAATGGACATTGCAATCACACAAACTGTACACAAATGTATTTTAATAAGGTTGTGGTTATTTTGATGGACGTTGAAAAACCGTACATAAACAGGGCTGGAAAAGTTGTTATTTAAAAAATACATTTAATAGAAAAACTCCACAAATTTTCGAAATTTCGACGGAGCAAGGACCTCGTCTGGTAATCTGGTTGGAAAAAGGTTGGGCGAAAACTCGCACAACCGGCCGAAAACGATAAGGAAAAACTATTTTTTTCTCACAAATTCAGCTCTTTTTTGTTGTCAGATTGTGCACACAATGACAAAGATGTCGTGGTTTAGAAAACAAAAGTCCTAAAAAACTTAATGGAAACTTGAAGGTGACTTAAAAAAGCCATTCAAACCATTGTTGAACAATAAAGGCTCTTATAAGCGCATTTTAACAAATCCACCTTCTTTTGACGATAATCGAATTTCTGCCCTGAAAATCACAACCGGACCGGCAAAACGACAAAGCGGCAAAAAGTTGTTCTTCTTTCGAACATTGCCAATTTTTGGCAAATAAATGGAATATTTGTGCGATTTTTTTAAGTTTAAACGGATCGAACCGCGCACTGTCGTGGAAAACGACATAAAATACTTTCTTTCTTCGAAAAACAGCACTTTTTTGCAAGAAAATTTGAAATGAGCAATTTTCTGAAATTTGGATGCAACAAATTGGTCTTCATGGGTTTAAAAAAATTACACACTTGCTAATTATGATGGATTCATATCCAAACCGCAGCAGACCCATAATGCACAATAAAAATATATTTTAAGCCAAAAGGAGAGCTGTAGATAAGTTCTATATTGTTGATGCGGATTCATTTGTTTACAAACTTCTTTTTAGGTATTTCGCCTCAAAAATTTTTGTCGTAAAAAAAGACAGAATTTCCTCAAGTCTTTTATTACAAATTGATAAATAGTGCTCCTATTTCGCAATAAGAACGAATTATTTATCAAAAAGTAATCAAGAACTGTCACCTAGAGGGTATCCTGAGACACACTTAGGCTCACGCTGTTAGAGAAAATTCCAATTAGTAAAGAAATTAATTTGAAAAATTACCTTGACGTTTCGATAGCTATTTTCTGCCATCGTTATCAAAAGAACCTAAATG
>NW_026018814.1:1284136-1286674 GCF_020466585.1 Dendroctonus ponderosae
AAATTCTGTCTTTTTTAAAGACAAAAATTTTTGAGGCGAAATACCCAAAAAGAAGTTTGTAAAAAAAAGGAGAGCTGTTGGTGGTGAATTTTCGATGGAAAAGACACGGTTGCGCAAGCCAAAAGAAACCAAACGAACGGTCCATGAACCGAAAATTAGAGCGTATGCATGCCACCCATGGGTATGTATTAAGTTCTCGATGCATGTCATCATTTCCACCCATAAACACGAGCACTTATTTATTTTAGCGCATAAAAATCTCAGATTGCAGGTCTCCGCACGGTCATTAAGATGTTTTGTGCTCTTGATCATTAGTATCAAAAGTCGGTCTCTGATGCGTGCATGCAGAACTTAATTTTAGACAAATCTGCGCTCTTCGTGCGCACTCCGCGCTCGTTACTCGTCTAATGGTTTCCCTGTATCTATTAATACCAGAACGGTATTAAATTGGCTGGCTTGGCGTTCATTTTCCAGTAGAAACTGATTATCTATTTCAGTTGTTTCTAGTTAATTTTCCTTTTGGGAAACGCCAAGTCGAGTCCTGGCAGCGGCGTTTCTTCAATAAGGCCGCAGCTGCCAAAGTTAGGGTCTCTTAAAAAAAAACATTTACATTTCATGAGTTTGGTTGACCAAATAGAAGTTGGCGAGTTTTTTGAGTTGTTCAAGTTGAGTTCGGAGCATTTTTCAATGTCTGATACAAAACATGCCGCTCGGGCCCAGTTCAAAAAGTCCTTCGGACTAACAAATCGGAATCTGTCTTCGTTCAAGTCTGGGACATTTAAATGTTCTACTCGATTTCTCCAGCTGCATACTTGGTTAATCGGAAGAATAGGTGTCCCACTGTTAATTTTACATAAACTGATTGTGACAGTGTAATTTAATGCCTGCTCTTTGAAATTGAAAGATTCATTTTTAATGTCCGTTGCTTCACAGGTGGGAATGTAGGCAAAGCACTTGGGCGATTCGTATGGAACTTGTGCATTCACCGTGGTTCGTTCTGTTTGCCTAATGGTTTTATTTTATATTGTGTCGTATTGAAATTTTCGAATTTTCTCCGTACCGCCAACGGCATTATTTTACCGGGCAAATATTGGTTTATCGAAATGGGCCTAAGCCTCGACAATTCGTCAAGCAGCTAATGACACAGTTAATTAAATGCGCCCATGCAACCGATTTGCATCCGAAAGGAATAAAGCAAACACTCGAAAATTCACTGCGACAGTGCAAGTCAATATTTTTGTTGTCTATTTGGGAGGTTGTTGAATGGGATTTGTTTGCCTTTTTATTACGAGATACCAATTACTTTCGAGGAAATTGTGTCGAGTAAACAAATATTTATCCCTTTCGTTGCCCGGAAGCTGGGCTTCATTTTATTTGCGTATTTCTCCTGGTTTTACTGTGTTTTTTCTCTCATGTTGAAGATTTGTTCGCGTTGATTTTTGACTCATTTTGTGACTGTTGAATAGTTTTCTTTTGAAGGCTTGAATGAGAAGTTTTGTTTTGAAGAACTTCTAACCAGGCCAAATGGAAAATCCGAAAAGCTATTAATTTCCTTTATAATCTTCCGAGTGGATTTCCAATTACCAAACCATTTTTAGAGTGGTTTCTAGGCGTATATTAATCATCCCAGTATCCTGTAGCGTAAATGTCAATAAACCGCTTAGTTAAGTACTGTAGTAAATTGGGTTTTATATACATATACGCAACTACTCGCCTTTAATGCCAGAGAATTGAAATTTCTCCACAGTTAAATTTGATTTTTCTCGCGTTACATTAAGAAAAAATCCTCCAGTTCCCAAAGGGTCCAAAAGCAACCAACACTCGAAGACAATCACCGACAAAGATAAACTGAACTCAAGCCGCATGTTTACAATGAATAATCATTGATTTGAACCGGAGGGAATGTTTAAATGCAGCTGCTCTTATCATGATCCGAAGATCGTAAAAGCTCCTATTATTTTACACGTCGTACCTACAACTTCTTCCGCACTCCATATGTTACTCCCAAACGTGATGGTGCTTGCCGATACGTCAACGGCTTGAATGGTCTTGTGGATCTCAAGAACTCGTATTGATTTCACCGATCTGTTCAATGTTGAACCGCTGATGTTTGATCTGGAGATTTTCGGTCAGTTAATTGAAGCATTAGCGGTAAACTTTTGATATGATCAGGAATGTGTTCAGGCCCTCTATGTTTCGGCTTACAGATTAACATGATCATTATTTATGGTTTGTCTTGTGTATATTTTTAATTAATTTATCGCTGTTTGTTGCGTGTTCATTACCCGAAGATGACAGTCTTTGAGGTTCTAATTAAGTCAAAATTAATTCCCGGGTTTCAGTCATTTATTGTTTCTATTTATCAATTAAAATGCGTTTCGGTGTATTTTTCCACCATCATTGACACACACTTGAAACACCCTGTATATTGTTTGGTGTATTATTCCACCATCATCAGTTTTTATGTGTAGCGTTGTTGCTGCTTTAAGCCTTGGCATGCATTTTCTTGCTCGGCAAAAAATGCATGCCAAGGCTTAA
>NW_026018814.1:1287214-1291860 GCF_020466585.1 Dendroctonus ponderosae
CATTCTGGCTTCTTAGGAAGGATTTTTCACATTTGAGTAGTTGAGACGGATACTCATGCCCCGGATGAAATGTAAAATGATGAGAGTCCTTTGATTCAGGACCTTTTAGCATCAAAATAGGATAAAGGGCGGAAGCTTCGGCAATTTTTCTAAAACAGCAGGAGTTCAATCCTAAACCTGCTGCCAGAACAGGCGATATTACAGTGTAACTACTCTTGGGTGAACTTGAAAACTTATGAGCTGCTTAGCGGTGTTTGCGTAGAAACGGCCATTAACGAGTGTGTAAACATGAAATGATACGGCGATGAAAAAGTGCAGAACTATGAAAAAATCGGGAATGGAGAAATTGAATGCAAACAAACAGCAGGTGTTTTTAATGATGAGAAGTAATCAATAACAGAGAACACATCAATCATCTGAGCCAGCGATCGGCTATCCAAATAACTTGAGGCTTCCAAATCCGGTTCTCTTTCACTCTATACTTACATCCAGGTGCCATTCACCAGCGGTCTTCTGGCAGCAATCGACTGATGAACCGAGAAGACGCCCAACATGAAGAATTGCAGCATTGCGCCCACTTTTCTTCGGAACTTGTCCGTAAAGCGCATCTGAAACAAAGAAGCACAAGTGTACCAGCGGAAGAAAAGTGCATCGCGGCTATAATTAATCATTGTAGAAATCGCGAACAAATACACATAATTAATGTTTTCTAGTACATTTTATAAATAACTTTCAGTTAGCTTCTAGATTTATTGTGCGCTATAAAAGCATTATGCAGTTCAGCTCAAACCATAAATATGGGTTTCTTCATTAGTTCAATCCAATGGTGATAAATCAAATTGCAATATCGATTTTGCAGCTAATCGAATGAGGAATTCCTGTAACGGTCTAATAGAGGCAAGTGACAGGAGTTGTCTTGCATAAGTTCAGCCTTTTAGCTGGCAAAAAAATGTTTAAAGGATCCTTTTCACTCTATTCTTCACAGACAAAAGTTGGGTTTTTTAGGACTTAATCCAGACGAAGAAATCATCAAATTTATTGCAGTCACAAAAGAAACGGAAGCATAATAATAACGATGATAATTAACGGTAATCCAGCGAAATAATAAGTAGCACAGTACATGCGGTTTATTTTAAGAGTCCTTTTCTTTGAGCGTAATTAATTTGCAGAAATCGCCGCCGTCGTGTATAAATTTGTATCTCGAGAAACGTTGATTGTTTACCTACCTCATAAATGCGCATAAATCAAATGCATAATGGAAGTAAGAGATAGTAATAATTGTTAACTACTTGTTTATATGATTTCCCGCAGGGGAGCCATCAGTATTCCGCATTTGACAACGATGGTTCTTCTTAGATCAAAATTAATCGATTCAAAAAACATTAAGTCGCTCAAAATGCGATGATTTTCTGCAAAAGCGGATCAATGGGCAGGTTTAAGGTGTTTTTCGCGTCAAAATCACAACTGCGACATCCAACACAGTCCCAATGTATTTGCCAAAAAGGACGATTCTGTTTCAAACACGCTGTATCTACAAAAAGCTGTAAAATCACTGATTTATAGTTCGAAGCTTTTGTGAAAACTTTACCAAAGTGAATTCACGCAATAATCCTAACCCAAGTACAGTTTCAGCTATCTGCGTTCTTGTAGGAGTAACAACATTTCACGTAAAACATTAGCCATGTATGTAGTGATGATGGTTACTTTTCGAAGATTAATTGACTGGAAATAACTATGTTTTTCCTTGCATACATTACTTATGCCATAAACCTTTCTCTTGAAAGTGGTAAACATATTTATTACACGCAGACTTGAGCTAAAACAAAATCAATCACGATAAGATGTCGATATAAAATGAGTCTAAATATCGTAGCAATTTCAATACTTTCTGTTTAGTTAGGAAGCATTTCAGCGAATGTTAACAAATATTTTTTCTTGTTGCAGATGTGCGGGTGAAAGGAGGTTTTTAAGGTAGGAAATGTTATTGTTTAATTATAAAAACGTTAGGAAGGAGTTGAGATGTGAATTGAGCACATTTATACATTGCAACGCGGTTATAATCGACTGGATGCACAGACATTTAAAGGACACACGAATTAATTTTTCTGACGCCCAATGAGAATAGGGTGTTTTCATTGAATCAAAAATTCCTACAAACTGAACATTAATCTATGGTAATATATATGTGAAAGATTAAATAAGTTACTATCTATCTATTGCCATTTTGTTATATATTTAATAAACAAATTCAGCTAAAATCCAAATTATTCTTGAATCTCTAAAACGCAATCCTATTGGTTGTGACGTCTCTGGTCATATAAATGGCGGATTGCTTACGTTCTGTGCAGAGTGTTTAGTTGTGTGGTTGTGTTTCATTAATGATTTTGTGGATTTAAATAATTTATAGTTATGGCTTCAGAAGGATTCCTTAAAGCGTCAACAAACAATTTACTATGTGTACATATTTTTATGGTTACCGAATTATTAAAAAACGACAAAAGCTTCAAATCAGCCGAATTTAAGGGTGTCAAAGCAGCAGCGTAAGTAAAAATCCGTAAAATCATTATTAGTTACACTCTCCTTAATATCCTAATCTGTCTGTATTGGTTTAAATTAGGCAAATAATATATAGAATTTCACTTAATCAACTTAACCTAACCTATACACATGGCTGCTTTAAAAGTAAAATAAACTCTTCTTGCATCCTGGCACAAAACACCACTTATTTGGTGATCCATGCATGTCACTATTTTCCATTATGCAAGATAATAATAATCACAATAACTTAAATAATAAAACAAAGCTGCGAAAACAACAAAATAAACACGAGACACTTGATTGACATGACCTGCTACGTCACAATCGGGATAGGCAACCGACGATACGGTTTCGGCGTTTTTGGCGGAAAATATCTGATTTGAATTTAATTCGCTTTAAAATTATTATGGATACTTTTTTTGCAAAAAAAACATATCAGTGGATTGTTTGCCATAACTACTAAACAGCTCTGAAAGTGATGATTTATAATGCCGGCTGGATGAAATAAGTCGTACTTAACTCATAATTAAATTAGAGCTGTTTGAGGCTGCAAGGTATAAACAAAAGCAGATGGAATATTGATGCCCAGCCAGTTAAGTTGATGAGTAATTTTCATCGCCAACGTTTAATTATTAACAACAGCGCAGAATACGGGCTCGGAAATTGGGCATGAGAAATGCATTTGCAATAATTGCCTTAGATGAGCTCCAGTCAGGCTGGATGAAGTCGTGAAATGTTATGGTAGATTAGCGCTACGATTTAATGTTTCATTATATAATAATAATATCCTGAAACTAAACGTTGTGGGATTTTTCTGAAACAAACCGCGCCAAAAAAATGTCTTCCTAACGTTTCCCAAACAGGAGTGAGGGTAATGATTTTTTCCCATTGCAAAGTGTAATGGAATTCCGACCTATCAGTAACAAAAAGCCGCATTTGATTGACGGCTTTTTAAATTAATCGCAGCTTCCCACATGTTTCGGCTAATGTAAACTTTGAAACGAACACCTCTAATTATCGTGGTTGAACCGCGACGATCCCAATGACTAATGACTATCCGGTAGTTGTAAATGGATTCTGAGAAAAAAATTAGAGCTCATTTACACACAATAAGGAAAGCTAAGCGAACGATTCAATTTTTGTTTCTTGAGCTACGGATATCACGGTATGAACTTCGTGCTATTTGTTCGGAAAAATGCTGTTAACACAAGAGTAGGCAGAGCCGGCAAAGGTTGCCTGAATAAAAGAATATCGCCATTGCGAAGAGGGAAAACACCAACCACCGGTCGTTCGCTTGTCGGATTACCGATTAGAAGAGGTGCAGCGGCCAAAAACCATCTCAAAACAAATAAGACAATAATTATAAAAGTAAGTATGCACTTGAAAGCGCCCATATAGAGTGGCATCCGAACAAGTGTGAATGGTTTAACAGTTACACATAGGAGTGAGCAAATAAAAGAAAGTCGGCGTTCGGCTTCTGCCAGCTTAAATGCAAGAAGGCAGAAACACAAAAAGGCAAAGAATACGAAACACCTTTGTACTGCCCGTCAATGTTTCAGGCCTGCAAGGTGAGTTCTCAAGACATTATTAGAATGTCGGCTCATAACTGGTCGGGATTTTGCGGTTTTGCCTTCTGCATCTCTCATTATTGTTGATCATTTCTATGGAATCACAAAATGCAGCTGTTAAGACGTTGAGTTAAAATCATTTTTGCATTAAAACAGATCGATTTAAAATCACTCAAAAGGGTCAGACTTTCGAAACATCACAGCTTTCAAAACTTTTTATTCTACGCAGGGGCGGATCCAGCTTTAAATTCAAGGGGTTATGTAGAAAAAATACAATCTTCTGTTGTCTATGAGATTAGAAAAAATATCGTCGTTTTGTGCAAGGGTGGCGTAAGATTATTGCAAAATTTCATGTTTTCCGTCGCGTCTTGCATGTTTCTCGGAAGCAAAATGAGCAAGAGCGCTCATTTTTACATCATTCCAAAGAGAACTAAATGGCCTTTTAAGAAAGTGAACCATCGATAAGGAAATGTTGCAGTTTTCTCAAAAAATGCTTGAATTCAAGAAGTTTTAGATTTGCGTGGTTTTTTTTGAGTTGCA